>NW_019211456.1:40117584-40418526 GCF_002443255.2 Varroa destructor | reverse complement strand
AGAAGTGACAATAAAGGTGGTTGGTGTTGTCTTAGGTTCTTTGGTAAATTGTCCCTGACCTCAAAAAAATATTTCGAAATCCTCTACGTTAAACCTCAAGCAGTTTTGTCTTGAGAATCGAAGGAAGATCCTAATTTGAATCGAACTCACCGTTCGGGACGCTTTTAAGTCTCTACTGACACGTACCTAGTGCATATATTAGATATGATATATAGTCCAAATTTCCAAGACCATTGCATACTCGTATTTGCTCAATTGTATAATCAAAATAGGTCTTCTGATTCCTTTGCTTTCTGAAACTGCGCGTGCGGTTGTCCGTCGGCTACCGAGGGTTCTTTGTACACAGCAAGAACACTGAACCAATTCCATTTACAGCCATTGGGTACTGTTAAGCGGAACACATGATTTGGCCTCCCGCTTCTTTCGACCTCAAAGCTTCCATCGGCTTCAGGTTCAATCTTTGCTATGAGATATGAGAATGTAACTCGGAAACCATACAGATGTTAAGCTCGTACACCGTTGTCCACACATGTAAAGCTTTCTGTACCACATATGAATATATAAAACAACGCATAGACATGTTAAAGTTAAAGAAATACTAGGCTTTTGTCGGGAGCACACGCAACTGTTGCTCAAACGGACGTTAATTCAGGCTTCATGCGGTTTAGGTCAAGGTAGATCTAAGTAAATCGCTTGGGATGAAAAAGACGCACCATTATACATAAAAACATACGCTGTCACGTTTGCGAGTGTGTCAATTTTTCATGAGTTCGTCAGCAAAAAACAGCTAAAACAGCCAGAATTTCTTGAAGAAACGGGATGGATATTTAGTCGTATGGACAGTAGCTGTTAAATGACTCTCCTGCATCGTAATGAAACCTACAAAGGTGGTTTGTCTATGCAGGATGTTTATTCCGTTTGAATTCGATAAACCGGAAACCATATGGTTAAATAAGTAGTACATTATAGTCAAACTTTACTGCGCTCGATTAGACTACAAGTTCTCCACTGATCGGCTTTTCCTTCTTATCAAGGGAGCATGCCTTGGTGTGTTCTTTTTTTTTGAAGTGTATCAGTACGAAGGAGCGCAGCTTTTGCAATCCAAATATCCAAAAGAGGTCTTTGAGCAACAAATATGGTGGGAAGTTCCTGAATTTACAGCGATCTAACGCTTTACCCTTTTTGTGTTCCACCCTAAACTATGTTGGATTGCTACTGTATCTCTATATTGTTGTATAAATGTCATTGCAGTTTGATGAAGAATTGATGAGGTTTCGGTGTAACTACAGATCCGCAACGTGATCGTAACTTCAAATAGATATTCTTATCTAAAACGTAACCCATATATATATATAATTGTGAAAGTTCAGATTGTTCGTTGAATATATCAAACTACCAGCTGTAGCTATATATCAAGTGCGTACTTTTAGCCGTTAAACAGATATTTACAATACTAACATACTAATATTTAGAATAAAGTGTCTTACTGCATAGACTGAAAGCACACTATAACGTAAAGCAAAACCCGTATGTAGCAGCGAGCCGACCGTTCGAAATAACACCCTATGCATAAACACAGACAAAAACAATGTCGTTTCTTTAACCTTCACATATTGTAGGCTTGTCTACGTACATTTAGGTATTATCCGTCTCATCGAATGTAGTAATCTTGTCCCGGTTAGAGTTTTGGGTCTTATTGGGGTTTAGATTCACCTTGTATTTTGTACTCACTGCAACCGCTCAGGGTGTAGTCGCCAATTATCAAAAACACGTTGACTGTAGTCTAACATATAACATGATTCTACAGCTCGTCTCGTACGTTCAAGTATAGGACTCTGCAAGCGTGTGCGTGGAGATAATCAGGAAGCCTTTCAATGGAAATTGATTGCTTTCTACATTTCACTATTCGAGACAGGGCAAAGTTTGTCCTAGATTCGAATCCAAGGATGCTTGCAAAACTAGTTTGTTAATTAAGTCTGTTGTTAAGGTTTTTTAGTGTTAGAGTCAGTGATGTGTTCCTGTGCCCGTTTGGCAAAGAATAAGATAGTTTTAAAAGTTTATTTTGTGTGATCTTACCAAAATTATATCGACACAGGTGTTTATCGTGCTTATTGCTGTCTTTGTTAATCGAAAGAGCTCGTTTATCAACGAAGTTCAACTTAAATTGAGTTAGCAACAGTACATAAGCATCACACTTCTAGATCTTACTGCAGTCTACCCCAGTGGCCCAGATTGGCGTTGTGGTCGTAATGTATTTATTTGTTGCCTCGTTCCTGTGCGACGAGTCATAGCTCAAATCATACTCATTACGAAGAGGAAAATATATTCTAGCCAGCGTCTGGCTACTGATGCCGTCAGCAATCGCTTTACTATCAGACAAACTTGTGGCCGACGAAAGTGCTCAACTGTCACTAGCTGAGGAAGAACGCGCGAAAGACACCTTGGGAAAAGCGCTGCCGGATTAAAATCGGTGAACGAAAGCGTCCGTCTTCCAGGTCCTTCGGGTCCTGCGCGTTACGAAAAAAACCAACCGTAAAGGTGTGGCTACTCAGTGGGCGGTAATCAGGGCGTTGACTATCTTTCGTTCTAGCCTACAACCGCAAAACCAGGTTTCAACTGTCAGAGAGGCACCACCAGACATGAAAACGCGGGGCTTCGAATAGAGAACGACCAGGACTATGCACTGCCCTGACTATGCACTTGGAAATCGACCGTTTCGGCGAGAAACGCCCGAATAAACTGGAAGAACCCGCCACCAGCGCTCTTATAGCGTGTAGATCTGGCGTAGTCACAGCTCTGCAATAGATAGCCAGCATCGCTTTATCTTAGCAGTAACCTTTATCGCGTTACGGAGTCCGTGATTATTGTTGTTGTTGTTGTTGTCGTCGTCGTCGTCGTCGTCGTCAAATCTGCACTGTAATCCCGTATAGTGTAATTCGGACGGAACTCGGATTGGGTATCGAATTTATAAAGCCGTAGTCGCCTGAAGTACCGCGGCCTCTGAAAGCGCCAGTAT
Source organism: Varroa destructor (assembly GCF_002443255.2). Lineage (NCBI taxonomy): Eukaryota > Metazoa > Arthropoda > Arachnida > Mesostigmata > Varroidae > Varroa > Varroa destructor. Next base: position 40,415,510 of record NW_019211456.1, on the reverse strand, counting down.
TATTAGAGCGATGCAGACCAATTGACCGTAATCGTTTATACTGTCCGGGCGTTTCTTCGACGAGATCTGAAAGTCAACCGGTATCCCTCTGTTAAAGCGTCGGTCGTGCCGAGATACTGTTTGATTAGGTGATACGTGTGATCACCATTTCACCTGGATAACGGCTGTAACAGAGGATCGAATACTTAGCTGCTTTTGATCAGCCTAATTCCTTTGTGCCTGTGAGGGCAGTGTTTGTGTGAGGTGTTAGTTTGATAAACTCATACGAGTCGTCTTTTCGTTGACAATTAAGTGTCGCTATTAACTTAGCCATTGAAGAAATATGGAAGATAATTTGTGAATGTTTTGATTTGGCAACCGTAACATAATTATAGACGTATTGCTATTATGACAGAGTAAGAGCTTTTGAATGGCGGCTCCGACTTCTATGTTAATTGTATAGTGGCCGTCTTCGATCGACATTGGACTGCGAGATAAGACTGTAGCTGTTATGTGTAGAGAAGATGAATACAAGCTCATTTATACAACTGGTCCGGTGATCGGTTCGTGTTGAGTTGTCATTTATCTTACATGTATTCCGGTAACAACAAAAAAGAATCCATTGCCTCAGAAATATGACGTCCGGTTCACTTGATCATAGTCGCACAATATTTTGTGCACTAGGAGTCTTATTAGCGCTATGCGCCATAAACTTTTTCCTCATTACGGACACGCGATGTCGCCTCGTCGTGACGACGGATGCGCAGGTAGATGTAATAGCCCAGAAGGTAAGTGGACAGCTACATCTTATTCTAACTGACTACATAAGTCTGGAAGTAACTTCTCGAGAACTTTGGACAAAATTATCAAGGCCACAAACGACTACATATAATAACTCGAAAAAAAAAAAGAAAAATATCGAAACTTCCAATATTTATGTTGCGAGATTACGTAAATATCCTAGGTTCGGCTGCTTCGGTTATAAAATCGGCAAAGACATAAAACATTTATTTACGTTGCGTGTTGATATCCGCCTGTCAGTAAATAGCTTTATATATGTCGGACAGTACATATGCTATTAGCACAGATCCGTAGCGTTTGTTTGTTTTGTTGTGTCTGCTTTAACTCATTCGTTTTCTCTCGAATACATTAAAGAAAGTCCTATACAACTTCAGATACATTCGCATATTCTATATATATATATATATATATATATATATATATATATATGGATACGGTACACGAAGGATTGCAGTTGATTTGACAACATGAATAAATTCATTAGCGAAAATGTAATGCGTAGTTTTTTTAGAGACTATCCATAACATTTGCCCAGTCCACTCGAAAGTGCTTCAGACAGATCGTTTCTCACGGATTAACTTAATCAATCGTCTCTTTCTTCTATAGGTCTTAGAGCTTTTAGAGCCACAAATACTTCATCGCCGTCAGGTTCGAGATAGTGCCACCCCTAAGGAGGACGCTCTACCGGCTGACTCAAATATGGACGGATCACAATCTAGAAGCAGCTCCTATGCGACGTCGACGCCACCTGGAGTCAAGTTTAATCTCAATGGCTCGCGGATAGTTCCTATGCCGCACCATTATGCTACCGTGCCCGTACGGACGAAAAAAACCTAATCAAACAACTTCTTTAAAATTGCTTAAAGCTGCTACCTAAGCGATGCTAGCACAAACGCATGTCAGATACTATCGGATTTGTAACGATCAATTCGTAACAATGCCCTTAAATGACTAAGCCGGCCAATTTTTTCAGACGTCTTCAGCTACTTGTAAATTCCCTTTAGGGTGCGCGCTTAGCGTATCTTGTTTTACTGTAACTGAATCTCTGATTACGTATCGGATAAAAATTTGGCCGCCATTGCAGTCTTTATGCACAGACATGAGTGAGATGCACGTACGTATTTCTTAAGCTTGCATGAATTACAGCTGGATTCAATATGCACGCCCTTAATGCAATGTAAAACTGAATTACAGATGGATGTTATGACAAAATTCTGCAAGGATAGCACGGTATACTGCGGTTCCGAGTACGTTCAGGGTACGTTTGCGGTATTAGTCTATGATGGCTTTACGCCTGGTTAATTCCCAAAGAACACTTCAGGCACCGGTGATTTAGAAGTGTTTTATATTTGAACCCGTTTAGCTATAATTCTTCGCAACGGTTTCCTTGCACTTCAGGGGTAATTCGGATAGTAAATTTACTGTAGTACACATTCTTTGGAGCGCTCTAAGTATTTTCTTTTTATACGTGGCCTATTTCAGGTGAAAAGGGTGAGACTGGGCCAATCGGACCTCCTGGCCTAAAGGGTAAAGTGACCATTTTATGATCGTTGACTTATGTCTTGTTTGTAAACGGTAGAATTCCTGCAACGCATTCGAAGTAGTGTCAACATGAGCAAAAAAAATTGCAAAAATTGCAACAAATCCTACTCTAGAATAATATTTTACAGATAAAATTGTCATATTTCAAAAATAACACCATGTTTTAAACGTCATATCCCAATACATGTATAAGTTGTAAAGGGAACAATACGGAGGGACAATCTTATGGTTAAGCGAAAATGTCGACCTTCTAAATAAAACATTTTTCTAGCAGCTTATAAGGATTGCACACAATAGAGGGAATCTTTTGAGCGACATGTGTTTAGCCCTAACCTGAATTACTCTTACATACTAAACGATATGCAGGCCCTAGATACCATGTATCAGTTTTGAAGTGAGCAGGCAGACAATCATAAACATGTCGCAATTCAGGATGTACCTTCAAATTCGAATATTCTATCCTAGTTTGTGGACTGGCGCAACGATCACTTAACGAACGTAACGAAGAGGAAACGTGGTTTTTATAGACAACTGAATTCTAGTAAAGCAAGTGATGTCTACACCAGAATTTATTGCTTCCGTTTCATCGTACTACCACCTAAAGGCTTTTAGACTAGAAGAAAGTTTACCACCTACCCACGATTCAACAAATGGCAAATTAGGTCCCTGGCTGCAAACACACGGTATCATCCCCTTACGCTGCAGTGGCGATGCTATGTCAAAACTCCAAGCGTATAAGTAACTTGAGACTGGTGACCAGGCTGACGTAAAATAGGATTGCAGGATAAATAACTCTAGCGGAACTTGTTAAACGGGTGCGGCCTGCTGCTGTTTTCTTCTGTTGACAAAAGTCGCTCGTTCCATAAGTCACAAAAAACGGAAGAAGCAAAATAAAGTAGGCTTGAGACGCTCCGAAACGACAGTTATTTCAAGCTCAATAGATGGGCCGTGTTTGTGCATAACGAGAATCGAACGAAACCATTTTACAAGCGAATCCCGTCCAAATAAGCTATTCATGCTGAGCTTAAGCTCGAAACTAGTAACTTCACTAAATACGTCAACTTCCTCGTTTGCTTTTTTCGTTATCTCACATCAAGTACGCTGGTCACTTTCTAGCTGCACAATGCCTCTGAATCGAAAAATTTCTAACTTGTTAATCAATAATTGTTTGTATTCGAATTTTTCACAGTGCTGGTTAGTATAATAATTGAGTCATATATCTCATGCCTTTTTACAAATCCAATTGATGTCTAGCTGGATAAACTTATATCTTTCTAGCAAATTTATTTCACAGGTGATAGAGGTGCCTCAGGATTAGATGGCATTGAGGGAACTCCGGGAGCTCCTGGCCTTGACGGAATGGCAGGTGCTCAAGGAGCTGACGGGCCCAAAGGGCAAAAAGGTGAAAAGGGGCAACCTGGAGACCCGGGTAGACATGGATCGGATGGCATTAATGGTACGCGGATAAAATTGAATGCCTTTGACCTGGCATAGAGGCAGATGTTACAAAATTCCGGTAGAGCATCTCAAGTTGACTAAACTCATAGTATGAGATATTCACTGCGAAAGATAGTGACGGCATACAATTATTTTTCTTAGTGTAGCAATTTCCAAAGACAAAAATCAAGCCGATTTAGTGTAACATCAGTTAAAGGGATAAATACGAAATGTTTCTAGATAGTGTCGAAAAGACAGCCTTCATTATGCAGGAAGGAAACGGAGAACGTTATTAAACATATCCTATTTTGTACACTTGATGGTGGTACGTTATGCTCATGAACCTTATGTGAAATGTTTCTCATGTGCAAAACAGGCATCAACGGCATCCCTGGCATGAAGGGTGAAAAAGGCGACTCAGGTAAGGGGGTTGCTTACTTTAATAATATAAATGTTTAAACTGGATGTTTTTAATTCCACTTTCACGTGAAATCTACCTTTCAATTATTCAGCATAACATCTTCATATTTTGAGCTGGAAATTTAGAAAAATAGGTCTGCTCTATAATATCAATATTCTAACTATGACAGCGAACGCATCATTTTGATGCGTTAAATTAGGAATAACTTTGTCATTAGAGAGGCATCCTATCTATTCTCTCATTAAGTGTCATAAATGAAGTACGAACCTGGGCGAAGTATACTGAGTACCATCTTTATATAATACCTCGGAAGTAAGAATTCGTCAAAATACATTTTAATGATGAAGCGCATCTAAAAATTGTAAAAGTTATTAATAATTATTTTGTTTAAACAGGTTGGGTATGGGTATAGAAGTAGCGAACTGCACGCGTACGCCACCTACGTTCTGTGATTTCTTCTACTTGCGTCGAATACTTTGTATAACATATATGGTTTAATTTTAGGTTATCCAGGCTTGCGTGGTCAACGTGGCACGAAGGGCGACCACGGTGAACGTGGCGAAGCTGGTGTGCCGGGTATTCAGACGTGGCTGCCAAAAAACTCCACTCTTGAATCTGTCTCCGACTTGCTTAGTTTGTATACTAGACCGCCATTGTAGTTTTATCAACACCACCCCAACGGACTTATTTAGACTCAAAATATATTGTTAAATAGCTTTGTTTCTTGGTTACTCGCTTTGTGTCTTATGGAAGTCAAATGTCCTCGAAAATCGCTGGACAGAACGTATTCAGCATAGCACAGACCTAGAAAATCAGGACAATCTATAAAAAAAAATGAAAGCTAATGTAGATCTGGCTGATGGCAAACAAAATACAGCCTGTGAAAATAATCCGGAACATGGCGCAGGCGTATGAGTCAGCATTTTTTTTTTATCGTAAGCAAACAAACGAAGTTACTGACTAAAGTAATTGGCGACCACCTATCATGTAGGCTTTTTGTGTCCTGTCTTGCACTTTTAAATGACGGATGATAATCGTCATATAACAGTTCCACCAGAAATCGTTTTAAGTCCTGCTTCTACAGAAGTAGAAGTTAATGAAGGTGTTCGTTTGAGTTTGACTTGCGCTGCAACTGGCCAACCACTTCCTCGAGTGGCGTGGTCTCGCACGGATGGAAAGCCGATTTTGGGAACAACGCATGGTGAGTATCTTCCACTGAGGGCAAATAAAGTCGCTACAGCCGTCAGAAAATCAGTTTGTTTTTTTAAAAACAGATTTGTAAAAAAAAATCACAAAATGATTCAATGGTATTTTATTTCTTAAATTCGTAAATTAGTTATATATTAAAAAAATGTTTTCTGGTTGTTTTTCGACATATTTTTATTATATAGTATGGGTTTTATAATGACTTTTTATAATTTGAATTCCAGTGTCTTCCTTGGAAGGAAACCAGTTAAATATCAGTCAGGTAATGCTGGACGCGAAGTATGCAGACCTAATTATACGTTAAAGTATTAGAATTTTTCCTCATTCAAATTCCACGTCCTTTTTCTTGTGTTATTGAGAAAACATGGTATCATTTACGTATTTTTCGTGAAAAGCATGTGTTAAATTGATCAGAAAGTAATTTCGTTATCCCACTGATTTTAAATGACGCTCATCTTTGGAAAGACCAAGCTTTTAGCGAGAGTAAATTTCCTGGATATCCGTGCCGCTCCTCCGCTCTGGGGTTATCAGGCGGATTCTTAGGCAAACGGAGAATGAGATGAGCTGTGGATAGGCCCATTTTCGGGTCTTTGCCTACTGTTCTGAGCCGCTTGTCCTAGACACCCTGCTGCGCGGACCCTCTCCTGCGGAGCAAAGTTTGGACTATTAGCTACATGCACCAAACTTCTCATTTGTGCTTTACCATAGTTGTCCAAGTCTTCAAAGCCGTACGAGGTACAATATTGTTAAATAACAATGTCACTTTATGTAAACCTTTATCTGTTCTGTCAAAAACCTGTTTTTGTCAATCTGTTAGCTCAGCTTAACGACAAATCGATTCGTATTGTGCATTTAGTGTTTTAATGCTTTGAGGAAACTCATACCGTAAATCAGCCCGTTCAGATCTAACCAATAATCTGAATAGTCCATGTTTACCATCTTTTCAAGAAAAGCGAGCAATAATAGAGCATCGATTAACACTTTTTTGTGAAGGGAACTTTTTTTAGGCTGACGTAACGATATCATGCTTGTCTGGTAAACTTAAGGACCTGAGGTGGTTCAGATTCGAAATCTAGTGTAGCCACGCCTCATTTCATGCTGGGTACCAGGCATCTTAAACAATGCTTCAGGCCAACACGAGACGTTATACTTGAAGCACCCGCTACCCGTGCGACGGATTCTAAACGTTTGTTCCAAGGCAAATTTTCACACCGGATAGTTGAAGTTTATCGTCCTTCCTTTCCTGGTGCCGTTCGGAGGGCCATTTGTCGTTTGAATCAGAGCTTCCAGCTTGGAGCGGTGCCAATGGCGGCTCATTTCTATCCAATTTCAAGCTGAAAATTCAATGTCTAAGTTGCACCTTTACCAGGGAGGACGGAGCCGATCTCCTGCACCTTATCGCACCAAAAACTGTTCGCACTACGAGCCCTTCGGAACTGTGAATTGTACGACAAATGCGGAACAGTCCCAAAAAAATTCGCAAAGTTTTATACCAAATGAATAACTAAAATTTGCAGGCAGCAAGGTTACAGTTGCCAAAATCACTCTTTGACCTATCTAAATTTTAATGAACCTCTTCAGGTTTAGCTAAGTAAAGCAGTTAACGAAAAGCTTGCTTGTAACGCAATTACTTTCTATTCGCTTGTACCCTTTCTGTATTTTTTTTGTTCAACCTATTATGCTCAGGGTCAGAGGTCATGATCACGTAGGAGACGGAAAACAGCGAAGTGAAAATAGACGTTGGAATAATTCGGTATACAAATCCTGTACATATATCAATGAATTTTTAAATTAACATTTTAAATGATTTAAAATGTTATAACAAACAAGCTATCCGCTTTAGTGCACAACTAAAAAAGCATTTGTTTTATGGTGTGGTTCCAGATACAGCGGAATGGCCTGTATTTAAATCAACCCTAACTAAATTACAAATCGAAGTCAATTTATCTATTGTTGACAGATATTTATTACATATTTAACTTAGATGCTCGTTGGATAAATATTACAGAGGGGATACAGCAAAAAGTAAAATGTTTGGAATCCCCATTTTATAAATTCAGGTGACCCGGGGTGATATGGGCGTGTACGCCTGCACAGCATCAAACGGAATTCCGCCACTGGCATCGAGAGAGATTGCCCTTAACGTTGCATGTGCGTACACTTTGGCAATATTAGTTTTTCGCCCTATTGCACAATACAACTAAATTGGAAATCTTAAGGTGAAAGCAACATTTTGGGATAGCTAGCCTCCCTAAAAAACAAAAGAAATTTTCTGTTTTAAGCTGACCACGTCTAATTATACGTCACAAATATAGTTGCACCTCTGATCCGCATTCAAAAATGGAACGTAGCGTCGTGGAACGGAGGGGGCGTCATCCTCGAGTGTCTCTCTGAAGCCTACCCTCAGCCCGTCAACTTTTGGATATCTCGATCCGGCTCCATCATCGGTGACTGGCCTAACTTTGAATGGGATCCAAGCCTTCTGAATGCAGGCAAGAGCCACTTCTGTGCACGTTGCAACTAACCGAACTTAACAGCGTTGTGCAGACCGAATGGCGGGTCATTAAGCTAGGATTACCATGCCGAGTCTCTGATCTTTCGTCATGTTTAGTAACTTGACTAAGTAGCAATATAGTATTTGAGAACAAGCAACAACACGAAAAGCTCTGGCATAAACGAACCTAGTTCTGAATAATAGTAGTAACATAATGTTCAGCTTATTAAAATACAGTTCTGATAAGGCGATACGTTTTTATGTCATGTTTCATGAATAAAAACCATACGCGTCTTACGATAAAGGCTAACGGTCGAAACATAATAATTAACTTGTAATAACTCGTAGCGACCGACGTCCCTAACAGGACAATCAGTGCATACGACTTTCTTATCCTCAAGAAGACCTTTTACGCATTTCCTCGGAATCATTTACCTTGAGCTTATGGCGGTCTTGTCGACCAGGGTATGTTAATTGTGGCGTAGTTTCAACGTTGTGAAAAGTTGCTAATAACTTCTATGCTGTAATGGTTCTTTGGTGAAATTATTTTCTGAATTTAAATTGAAGTTGCTGTGAGATAACACAATCGCTTCGTGTGCTGATGTCAGTGTGTGTGCTTACATAGGTAAATATAAAAGCGCTAAAAAGCTGAGTATAACCTAACCAATTTTGCTGTCTCTAAAAAAATGTCACATTTTCGAAGTTATCCTATATATTTCGTTCGTTTCACTTTATCTGCTCCTTAAAGTTTGGCGCAGTCGCTTATTGTATGCAAAATTTAATATAATTGTTTGATATCCGTTAACCGGAACGTGTTCAACTACTTGCGCCTGTACTTCCGTGTAAAGTTCACAGTTCTGCATCTGCTTCCCACACACACATGGGAAAAAAGCTCTTTTTATCTAATCGAATATATGTAAAACACGCGTTTTACTCATTTTCGACACAGAGAAAAAGAACCCGCGCGACAAACGTCACCTTACTTGACACACGTAGACGTTACACAAAAGTTTATTTTGGTATTGTTCAATGTTTTTTAAATTGAATGCAACTAGGGGAGAGAAAAAGTGAAAAATGCCATAAATTAATAGACCATAGACCTATTTTGCTGACCGTTGAATGAAATTTTCAGAGGAATCACCGAAGTTTATCCCACACGACGAGCGAGTTGGACCGTACCAGTATCGTCTAACCTTAAATATCACCTACGTCACACCGAGCGACCTTGGCAGCTATTTATGCGTCTCGAAAAATGTTCGCGGTCAGGCTGTTGGTACAATTGATCTCAGCAGTACGTATGCAACGCTGTATCGTTACTCAGACGCTCACAAGACCGCCGCTCTGCTTATTTTTCAGAGGAACAAAGGCCTCGAAAACATTGTTTTGTAGTGCTGATCATATGCCATCGAACACGACAATTGAATGAATCAACGATAACAAACCGAGTCCGGTCGGCGGTCCTTACTTTATGTTCTCTGTTACGAAAGCTCTAAACTAAAGCCAGCCGCTATAAATAATCAAGATAGGAACAAAGTGTAAAATACTTTATTTCTATAAACCTCTTGTATGACTAGATAATATATACTACGACTAGGTACCAGCATAATTTACTATACTGCAACTAAGAATACTAGATTTACTGCCTGCACGATGGCTGAAACTTTTAGCAGGGATTGTCCATATAGAGAGATGCAACGAGCATCGTGATTGCGTGATACTTGAATATCAGCAACGGCGACAGCGACACGCATACAGCGTCTGGTAACAAAGGCCAATGATAAGGCAGAGAATGTAGCGACAAATTATCGAAATCAAATATCAGACTAAAATTGTTTCCAGCTGTTTCACTAAATAATGTGACGCCGTTCACGCCTGCATTCTACAGCATCCCTAATTTTATCAAGGGAGCCCAATGTTTCATTGAAGCCCCTCATTACTTTGCATGCTCCAGTTGCTCATAAGAAGCTGGTTGGGTTTCCCTTATTTGCTAATCGGCCTTACACTCCTGACCTTGCGCCAGTGTTCTCCGTCCATTGCTAGGCTTTCTTATATCCGGCCCGGATGATCCATTGGTGACCGTTATTGCCCGTTGACATGGGCTTATTATTTTGTTTGTTTGTTATTTAATTATTTTGGGCTTTTGGCAAAGTTCCTAGTAGATTTTATTCTTCTTTCAAGCAATATATCCAACGGTGAGGCATGTATGTCTCTGCTTAATTTAAAATAGCATTACCAATGCAATCGAGCTTCGTCGAAGTGCTATCTACTCTTTGTGTGGCTGAATTAGACATATCAGTGTCGGGTATTTACCTACCATACAACTTCCTTGACAGAGATGCATTTTGTGCATATATCTTTTATGTAAATACGGATTTTTGGAAACAATTTATGGATTGTTTTGCCACAAAGCACAACGCCCAGTAGCATTGCCTTGGGATTTTCCCCTCATCCACATAGCCGTAGCGACACCAATGTTGTTTTAACCAGAGACCAACGCGTTGTGTTGTGGTAGCCATGTTTTGCGTCAAGTAAATTATGTACCCAACTCGAACTATATTGCTTCTTCAAACAATTACATGAGATACAAACCATTTTTATTTTGATAAAGCCTCAGTGCCAACTTGTGCTAAACAGTGCCAGTTTGTCACGTTTTTGACATTCACATCGCTCGATTTACAATATGGCTGTGATAGACTGTACAATTTATGAACGGAAAACTTGCTACCAGTTAGAAGATATGTAGGACAGTATACTGAGTAAAAAGGCCTATTGGATACCAATTCTAGCTGTTTTCGATGTCCGACGACAAGGCCAACCATTGCAACAGGCTGTTTCCACTTAAGGACACATCTACTAATAATTAAAGTCATGCATGTTCCAGATGGGCACGAGCCTCTTGACTGGCGATCTTCTAATGAGGAGATTTTATTTGGTTCAGGTAAGCTCTACGTACAACTACGCAGAAAAAGTATGTTGATTCAGTTGATGAATTAGCATTGAAACATCAGAGGCTAAATCTGTCACTGTAAATAAAGCTGGAAGCTTTCTAATTGCCCATTCCATGATACAATAAATATAAAACCATACCCACGATCAGTAAAAGCGTAATCGTGTGCAACTTGCTAATGTCAAAATGGTAAGTAAGTTTCACTGAATTAGGGAGAAATTGCATATGAAGGGAGGACTGTTTCTGAATTCTATATGTGCGTAAACCTGTGTCCTAACGATGTTGAAGAAAATGTTTGTTTAAGCTATTATTAGACGGAGAATAATTTCGAAAAACGTTCAAATCGATTCTGATTACTTGATATTTATCTTTTAGTGGTTAACTAGTTAGAGAATTGACGATGGTTCAATGTATTCAATTGAAACTGACAATATTATCTGTGATTCATTATGATAGCACTAACAATAAATCACATGTATTTTATTAGAGAGATCGAAGCATCGATTGGACGTTTGGGTAAGAACCCTATTCAAGTTACGATTGAAAAGACCTCACGGCTGCAACAGCCATCGCTTATACACTGATCTGGTGCCAAAATTGCCTTTGGACAAAGCGATACATGATGAACAAAATTGCGTGGATTTATTAGTTTCAGTGTTACCTCTACCATTGAGAAGCCTCAGATGGCGCTGTCATCCTCTATTCACGTTCTATTTCGAGAGGCTTTCTTTTCGATATAAGGGAATTGCTGATTCTCTGACAGTAAATAACGGTAATAACTATAGCATTATTCCAGTGTCTGTTCTTTTTAACCGTTTCTGTCTCGTCTATATCGATATATATATTAACCCTGTCTGGTAAATGACACCAGAGCCGAAAGACAAACAACACGTCCAGTGTTTGCGAAAATGCCCTGAGTGTAGATGTCGAAGCGCTCTTCCTGAAATGGCCGACGTGCGAAATGAATATAGTGATGTTAACAAACGCAACTGGACCAGAAAACCTGACAGGCATCCTGGTAAGATGAGCAAGTGGTTGATTTAAATACAATGTGAGTAGTCTAAATTTAATGAAATTCAGTAGTTTCGTATTCTCACCTATACGTACATGTCGACGCCATTGTCAAGTAAAGCAAGATTATTGTGTGGCTCTTTTTAGCATGCACAACGGACTCTCGTTTAAGCCGAATTGGCAAACCTGTGATGTATCTTGAGAATGGCACCTTATACAGTGCTTGGTGGCAAGATGAACTTCGTTACCCGGATAATGATGAGGCAGTAACAAATCGATCCAGAGTCTTCTACGCCACTAGACACGGCGATAACAAACATCTGTATATGTTCAAGGTCAGAGAACAGATGGTCCAAACATATGCAAGTAGAGCTTTGTAGAGTGACCCTTTAAAAATGTATGTATTTTCTTTGTCTTCTTCTCAACGGTACAAATAATCCAAATCGTAGTTCAAGCTCATAGCGTAGCCAGTGCTTGGAAACTGTATCTGCAGCTAATAGCGATTATTAATATAACGTCACTTTGCCACGTGCTAGCTTGCCATGAGCTAACGCATAACCTATCTCGAGCCGGCTCCTATAACACTGCACCCACTTTTCTACCGGTAAATTTAACGGCCTCAATTTTCCAGTCGTACCCCCCGAGGGCTCTTAATAGTATCTCTATCTCATTGTGAACAATAAATTTGCATTTCGCAAAGCCGTTATGTCACGCTAAAGTTGAGTGCAAAATACAGCCCTAGCAGGTGTACAAGAAGCACAGCGAACACTTTCAGGGACCATGCAAGCCAAGCAGACTCGGGTCAGCTTGCCAACTTAAATGAGGAAAGTTTTGTTTCGAGCTGCTTAAAGCCAATACAGCCACGAAGCAAGTTCCGAAATACTTTCGCCAGGCGGTACATAAAATGGAATATAGCCATCCCATCTCTACCTCAGAAGGAACGGATTCTGACGGATTACAATTTGTTTTAAATCGAAATCTTTCTTGTGGTACATCTCCTTTCATTACTAAGCTGGAAATCCAATTTCAGACCCGAGAACAGTTTCAAAGTGGAGCGCCGGCGAAACAGATACCGTTGAACTCCCCTTTCTATGGCAACGGTAATCTGCTTATCAACGGGACGTTCTATTATCATCAGAATGCGTCGAACAACATAGTGCGCCTACCGCTTTACTCGAGATCATTTGAGTAAGTTTACTGAAGTTTAACTTGGTTGCTTTGTTGCTTCCTAATACTCTAATACTGTACCATCACATAACTTTTATTCTTAATAGATCTCAACTTACAAGGCCTACTCTGCTATATTGCAACTGGCCTCCAACAGATGTAAGCAAACATTTAATGTATCAATATTTATGGAAGTTTAACTGAGCTCTATTTATAACTTTGTTCAATATCATATATATATATATGTATATATATATCAGATTAATACCATATATATATACATATATATATATATATATACACATATCAGAGCGTGATAATGGTAACCATTTATTTGCCGGTAGAGCTTTAAGATGCCACACATTAGGATGATTACTGTTTATCCTAGATGTTCGATATTCGTGGAAAACGTAAATCAGACTTGAAGGCTTGGCTCGATCTTGAAAAACAACTTTCCCTGGCCATTATAGCTCAAGCCTGTACGTAAGCGTATCTTTTATAAGAGATCATGTTTAAGTTTGCCATAACTAGATAAAGCACACCCTTTCCTTTCGTTCCACTCGATATAGCAAACGGTATAATATCGATACGGTGTTTTGCAGCAGTTCTCAGAAGGCTATTTCGTCATAGACGGTCTCGCATGGCGTAATATCCACGTATCTCATATAGAATATTAATACCCTGTTCGGCAAAGTTGAAAAATACATGTAACTTGACCAGTATAGCGAACGTCTAACAAAAGTTAGTCGGATGAAGGCGAAAGCGGTATCGATTAATTTAATATACTTTGTCCTAAATGTGTGATCCTTTTGGGATTAGTTCACCAGAAATAGTTTATTGGACCATCTCTTTTGCGCTATATTCAAATAATACGTAGAGGCTGTTCGAACGGCTTTGTGTATCTTATCAATCGAATACGTTACTGATGACACAAATAAATCTAAGCAAGCTTTATCTAAATTAGGCTCTGTATCTACTATGTTGGTGCTTTTTAGCAACCTAAATTGAACGCTACGTCTAGAATCGCTGCTGCCTATTACAGCAGACGCCTTTCATTGTCGACCTACTTTATCCTAAAACATATTGTTGTTATGTTACGCAGAAGAACTGTGCTTCATAAGACGGTCACCTCAGAATGCTTAGCTATATGATAAACAACGGCTCGGATCATTGTTTCGAAGTTAACGTATAAAACAATGAGACATACTGTATTTACAGACTGAGTCAACGAGTCTAGCCCAGATGTTGAATAATACACATATGTGGTAGAGCGTAATCCCTAAAAATCAATAGATTTCTATTACGCTCTTCCTTTTGAAAGCTTTAGTTTTTCAAAACGTCTTTTTTTTTTATTCATTCGCAAACCATTATACTAAATAATGGATCAAATATTACTGGACAAACTTAGTACTTTTCAATGTTGGAAATTTTTTTCTGTTATTATGGCAATACGTACCCCGCCAGAAGGGAACTTCACTCATATACAGTAACAATAACGTTTAACTATTATAGCGTCACTTCTTTTATTTAGAGGTAAAGGCACTATTGGACAAGTATCGGTTCTCGCTGTGGAAGACATGGCTTTCTCAAATCGAAGCTTTCTATTTGCCAGCCAACAAAACTATGCACATATCGTTGCAGACGAAAATGGCCTTTGGATTATATATGCAAGTACACGCTCAAATAACACCATGTTACTGAAGGTGAGTTCTATTGAGAGCAGGCGATAATCACACGCGTTTATCAATCCATACTGCGTAATTGATTAAAAAAAAAAAGGGAAGAACCGCGCAATCGAAGACATGGATAGACTGAATGACACGAGCCGGCGAAAAATTTAAATTGCTATCTATACGATTCGGGTGTTATGGGTTTCAGTTAAATGGCCGACAGAGCCTTCATGCTATATCTGAGTTATAATTAATGTCGCTGCAGAAAGAAGATAAGCAGCAACGAGGTACCGAAATAAAAGAAACACTATCCAACTTTTTTTTTCTTCACGAAATATTTGTTAGGTGGATGAAACAACCTTTGAGAAGCAGTTCATGTGGAATCTGACGCTTCCACACCGAAAAATTGGCCAAATGTTCATCATGTGCGGAGTCCTCTACGCAATCAATTCTGTGACAGAACCTCACGCCCAGGTGTACATGTATGCGTATGATCTTATTGCGGACTCGATCATTAGCCTTGAGGTAAGTGGATGTCTTATCTGTATAATTATTCGAACTTTTGCCTACAAGAAAATAACTCAATGGCGAAGTTAATGGACACATGGGCAGCCGTTATCATGCTTACCAGAATGTGAATTTCATTTATGGTATTTACAATTTGTTGCTTTAGGCGCCAATATCATTCACAAACCCTTTCGGCAACACAACCTTCATAATCTACAATCCTCGCGAGCATCAGTTGTTTTCAACTGATAAGGGAAATCACCTCGTTTATCCTGTTAGATCGCTTGAAGAAGATCGCCAAGCGGAATTGTTAGAAGCCCAACTTCGGAACGCTCGATCACCTTCGAACCCATTTTCATTTTCCGCACCAAATACAACAGATTAAGTTACCCGATTCAAATGCACTTAGATATACATAACTATCTAGTTATTAGGTACGAAGGCCGAAGAGATATAGGGAAATATTTATCTCCAATTCGTTAACTTTGGCGTTTATTGCTGAGAAAAATAAAGCAATTGTAGAAAAAGCTAGTGTACCTTCTTGTACCTATTTACTTCAAACATGATACATTATATTTGTTCAGACCCAGTTCGATGATCATAGATTTTTCCAAAACGGTTTGCCGGGCGTTCTCATTATTTTAAAACACCCTTTGATTCGCGATTCCATAATTTGGCTTTCGCGTTAAAGAATATTAGGGGCTAATAGGATTCGAAATATTAGTAGCAAAATAACTTACGGGCATAGTCTTTCTTTATCGCCTCTTCTAAACGTTTTTAATTCTCTAATAAAAATATATCTGAATAATTTTTAGTTCTGTGGCCACGTACTGTAAGGCCGACCTCGCATGCCTCAATTCGCCTAATGCTGGTATCTGTCGTCAATTCGAAATTTGATCAAAGAGCAGTATTTCGAAAAAGAAACGAAGTGTCTTAACGGAGTGTTTTTGGCCATATGGCTGTGTTTACGTCACTTTCAATGCTGGCGTGCCCACCTTGCTAGAAAAGTGACACGATATACCGTCTGAATTCATCACTGTATACGTTTTACATGGATAGCGTAAGCGGCTGCGCTCTACCGGAGAGCTCAGCATCATGTTTGAGCATGTCACGCGATTTCCGGGAATTCGAAACTGGTCATCTACCAATACCGATGCATAGTATCTTAACAGACCTTTGGGCGAATACGGATAAGGCAGCTGCGAGGTTGCAGAACGATACACGGACCCTTGCCTCAAGCGACCCGACGACAGCCCTCGATATTTCGGCAGAAATTTGGCGTATCGGAGAACAGCTCCGGATGTCGATGCTGCGTCAGAAGGAGGCGTTCGTCTCACTTGATCAGATCAGCGTTTCACTGGCGAGAATCTTTCGTGGTGGTAGACAGGATGGACGGCCGACAGCGTCCTCACCGAGCAGTGTCAGCTACATGAATTACACAAACAAATTAAACGGAAGCGGTGAGAGTGAGTTGAGGGCTTATCGGTTGGCTCGCCGTGCACGTCTTGCGAACTCACAGCATGACACAAACACCATTCAGGACAATGCATCCGTATTCTGTTCCAAAAAACAAATTTCATGATCTATCAGTTCGAGAAGGGAGAGGGATAGGGCACTAGCAACTGGGCATGTTAAGGTGAAAAAATCTGCTGCATCGTCTGGGAACGGCTGAAGCTTGACCTAACCCCAATCAAATAACATAGTTTTTGATCAGCATTAAATATATAATTGAACGTGGAACCGTTGCTGAGTACTTTTGAAATGTTACTGCTTATTAATATTACTGAAATTAGCTTGACAGCTGATAGGACAGCACAGGCACATTATGGAAACCAATGCGAAAAAAACGCACTTCAGGTCATTACCTTGGAATTGGTACGTTTATTTGATGATACATTCATTTAATACATATTTAAAAGTAATTTATTTTCCTTGTTATAAGTACGCTTCTTCAAAACAACGGATTCGAAATTCATGCTCATTCATATTCATCGCCTATGGGTCTTCTTGGGTTAGGCATTATTTTCGTATGCCGGTCCCGCGAATAATCCGATATGTAAGCTGAGGTGGCCGTTCCTATTACTAAGCTACCTCAATGCGATTCTTGCCTCTTCAGAGCCGCTAGCATTAGACCCGAGCCTGTCGAGGGTTGAGTTTTATTTACGTTATTCTACACACGCTTTAAGGTTTCAGCGTTAGACAAGCATTGAACCTCTCACAGTGAAGACATTACTGTAATGATAGTAGGCGAATAGAGATTACTACTCGATAAATCCCAGATCTTCGATTATATAGTGTTTCCCTCACTTTCATCAAGTTTAGTATATATATATATATATAGAAGCTTCTGCGATACGATGTGTAAGGTCCATGTAGGATGGCAATGAGATGTTTAGGTTGGTATCGTTCAGCGTCACAATATGCTAAGAAGCGGTAATACCCTTTTCCCCACAAGGTTGCTGGAAACAAATGACAGGCTCACAAGGAACTTCTCGATGGTGCTTTGCCCATTGCTTCACCTAAAACAGCTTGTGAGAGGAAGGACGGTGCCACCCGTCAGCATATGACGACCAGTGAAGGATATAGCATGTACGTATACGTGCTTATCTTTGCCAACTGAATATTACAGAACTTGAGACGTGTCGTTTTTTTAACGTAAAAAATCTCAAAATTTTCTGCGCAGTGTTATTTTGTCTATATGAACACAAGACAGCAGTGATTTCCGTGTGCTGTGCATAACTGGTAGGTTTTCATAGTTCTCAAATTCTTGTATTATTATCCTTGTATTATTGTAAATATTGTAGCCGCCTTTTGAAAAATTGGCATTATTTGAATCATAATTTTTTCGGTAGCGTGCCGAAGTCAGTTATACGCAAGAAGTATGTCTTGTCACATGCTAATGTCTCATTTTTAAATAATTTTATAGGGCAAGCTGCTTTGAAATATTTGGATTTATGGCAATATGTGCCTTGGAGCATAGCTCACAACAGTTATAGACTGCCACATTGCCATCGTGTTGCATTTGTGTTCAACACCAGAGTAACGAAAAGCGTTGACATTTCAAAAGGAAACAGCAAATGGTTTCTATGTTTCAATATAGTCACTTGCTCGTGCATTATTGAGACCTTATTTGAGTAATATCATTGCATATGTGCTACACGTATGCACAGTAAGGACACTTGGCAAAAATTCGATCTATGTGCTTTTCCGTATATAAGTAAATCGTCTGGATTGTTGTCGAAAATAACATTTTTGCCCTTAATTTTTTAAATCTTGTTGCCAACGTTACCAAGCGGAGTATCCAGATCAGGAATTGTCATTTGGACAGCTCAAATCAGCCATGTAGACACCCTCCGAACCGTCCTCCTTTACGCAGCAGTTAGATATCACAATGTGACCCAAGCTCGTGGCGTGATCTTACCTGCTGGTACTTTTGAGCAACAGTTGTCAGTACTATCGAACGTGTAGGCATGATAAAAATGATCTTAATTCGTTCTTAAGCGGCCTACAACGAACGCTCCGTACATTTAATTAGATGGTATCGTGATCATAAATGCAAATGAAGATACTTTTCACCCTTACGTATTCTACGGTTTTTGGCCATTCCATCTTAAGCTCACTCGCTCTGAAATGCGAAGCTGTCGTAACTTTTGAGCAAGCCGGGCTAGAATGATTTTTTCGTATTTGTTCTTTTTACACATTTCCTAGCGCTCTGGTAGCTCCTAGACAGTTATATACCGACCATTTGCGTTTCCACAGGCGGGTTTTTGGTTAACTAAAGTACCGCAAATTGCAGCAAATTGGCGACAGGTAAATTAACAGGTATTTTGGTTATAATTCTACAATACATTATATATGATATGCTAGTTTCGGTCGACAAAGTCCATACACTTTAAACTGCGCTCTCGTAAAGAGCGTCCTTGACTACGACAATGCGTTCTTGTCTTTGTTGTCCTGACATCTGGCCAGCGCCTTGCTAGCCCTTAACTGTTCAATCTCTGCCCGTGAAACGTTTGCACCACCTGCTTACTTAAGGCTTCGTTGCCTAATGCTTTCAGCAATCTTCAATAGGTCTCTTTAGAGCTGTAGCCTTTAAAAAACAAAGAAAAACCCGATCACTGAATACTGACTTGCGATCCTAGAGTCTGTTTTCTTCTGAACTCATTTCCCCTAATATAAACTCGACCGATTTATATATTTATATACATATAGCGGCTATTTACACCTAGCACGTCAGTGGCCCAATGCCTTCGATATATACTGGCGAAATGAAATTTGGGACTTCCCTAAGAATTTCCTCTTGAGGCTCGAGGTTCGCTGTTTGTTGAAGTCGTATACGAAGCATAACTGTTTCGAGCGCACTAAGATTCACAAGCAAAACGCCATATTCGACATGATGTAACTGGTGACTTCGTTACGCTTCAGTAGATCGATCGCGCTACAATGTGTCAATTGCAGGTAACACTTCAAGCCATGTTACTAATCGTAGACGCCAGTTACAAAATATATCAGACACATTGCTTCTAGTTGCAGCAAAATTATTTGGTGCTAAATAAAAATTCGCTGTTCGACAGAACAGAATGAGATCTGGAAAGACCTAAACATATATGTCCGTTTTGACAATTGGCCTGACAGGAAGAGGTTACTAAACAGGAATCCTCAACCCACTTAGTTTAAACTATACAGAAAAAGGTATTTGTTTTCATGTGAAGAAATTTTATTGTCACTTTATTATTGAACTGATAGCGTCAAGTATTTTTGCTTTTGGCAATATACTTTTTTTTTATAAAACTCGCCACCAAAACAAGACCCCTAGTTTCGGACAGAGTTCAATTTAAAATATGGTTGTAATCTGCACAATGACGTGTGATAAATAGAATATATTATTTTTTCGAAGTGCTGGCGATATAATAAAGACAAAATAGTTAATAAAATAAAAAGGAAAAAAAGCACAATTGGCACTATTTTGCATAATAGATAACATGATTCGCTGTGTGAAGAAGGAGGACAACAGGCTGCTGACAATCATTTGACAACAAAAACATATGAATACCGTACATGCGATCCTGTATCTAATATCCTCGCTAAATTTGTGGAAAAAGCCTACGCTTTTGTCCTAATGGTAAGCCTCTAAGCTACTTTACCTGATGCCAGATATCAGCCTCCGTTCCTTATGAATTGAGCTCTGAAATCGTGCGCTGATCGAAAGGCGCTCAAAGACTTGACAAAATCATTCCCATCAGTAGTTGTGGCGCTGGATTAAGCTTGAAGGAAAGGATCGAATGTAGATTTGGTTTGTTCGTGCCGGAAATTTTTAATAAGATGGTAGAAAAAATAAATACACGGGTAAATCCTCGATGCAACTTGTAGCAAGATCGCTAAGCACAATGCATGTTTACAAAGTATTTGTATTCTAACAGAATACGTATTTAAATGTCTTTAAACTGTAGGGTTTAAAGCTTCATATTTTTTTCAAAATCTCACAGTGACATCCATAGGAAGATGCCATTTGAATAGGTATGTAAAAACACCCAGATCGTACTTTCGTCGATGTAACACAAGATTCAATCCATCATATGATTCTCTAAAAACGTGTAGGCGGAACAGCAAAATGCTGGTCCATTCTCTCATTACTCAATTTATCCACTTCTTCCCAGTCCGCTTGTGATGTTCATCCTTCATTTATATTCTAATTTCTCATCGTTAACGCACAAGGATATAGGTCGTCTTTGTCTTCGATTTATATTAGTCTTGATATATTGAGGCATGTCTTTATTGCAGTACTTCAAGCGTTGGGAACCGGTCACCCCTAACTGAAATTGCTTTGTGGAGTGGATTATTTCGCTTTTCCTAACCAGTTAGCCATGACCTAGACTGTACCACATTATCAACAGAAAATTCTCTGAATATGCACTTAAAATGGTTACTTCAAGCCATATCTAAGGCCACAGAAATCAATTTAGTCAGAGGTAACGAGGCTTTCGAACTCTTCCCGGTAGCTTCTCTTCCAATTGTGCGCTGTTGCAACAGTTCCTGTAGTCACTTTCACGGGCGCAGCTGTTGTCCATGTTGAGATGTTAAATCGCTACGGTCATTACGATCATTACGGAAAAAATAGATTAGATGCATACAATACGTGCCGATGAAATGTTAGTTATTACAATGTAAAAACGCGAGTAAAAAAAAGGCCTTTTCGATTCTAAGTCGTAGTCGTGCTTCCGGATTAGAATTCTAGCAGAGAATCTGATCCTTTTCATTGGACGATACAAATTTCCTTTTGGTTATCTAATGATAAGAATGACGTTTTTTTTTGTTTTTGTATTTTATTTTTTCTACATGTCTATTATAACTGTAGAGGTTCAGAGTACTGTCCTGTTACTAAGCTATTTACAAAAATGCCTTAACTTTTATTATTTTCTCCTTTCATTCAAAAGTTACGTCTACCAAAGGGTCGTTAGATTAGAGTCAACGTTTCTTTAGCCTATGGCATTATAGTTGGCTGAGGAATTCGATTTTTCTGCATATTACAGCAGCCATGAGCTTGCCAGCATGGGTGGCGGCGCAGCGGCCGCGATACTAGAAGTTTCGAACGTCGAGTTGAGGTTTGGTTCGATACTTCATGACGACTGTATCATGCAATAGCAGAGCCACATCTTAAGCTTTCTGCACACACACGCAGTATCTAGCAAAGTCTGGTCACGTCTTGCTTAGTTCCAATCACTGACGTCTCTACAAGCATAGCTGCAACTCTTGGCAAAACCAGGAACGGGTGGCCAGTATGCTTGGAGGCGGTCGTCAGCGGATAGAAGGAACGCAGGATGATGTCCTGAGGCCACCGAAACGTGGTTGTTACTCAGGGGCGCAGCGGTCTTGCAACCAAGACATTTATGTTTACATAGCAAAGCGAAGTTGGAGTTAGCAAGCAAGCCAGGATGGGAGCCATTGTTACAGATCGAATAGCGCGTCCACCTTGGATTAGAACTGAATGATGAATGAACAGCATGCCTTGAGGTAAATGATTGCGCTCCTTATTAGAAAGCGTCCGTCGCCAGCGTCAGTAGACTCTGGGAGCTAACAAATGTTATGCAGTATGACAGTCCGACTGTTATATCCTTCTTACACTGACAAGCTGATATATATTATGACGTAATCAAATGAATGTACCCAAAAATTATCATTATTTGATGTCCATCGGGATGGCCTATCTGTCTACGGTCTTTAAATATAAGTCCTTTCTAGAAAAATACCCGCAATAAAGGAGGAAATACTGAGCCGACTACACTAATTAGAAATACGTGATTACAAATCTGTAATTAGTATCAAATAGCACCACAATAGAGGTGTATAAAACCTCTAATCGTGATTAGAAATTTACAGAGCTTCATAAATTTCTATAATATATAACCCAACGGTGGGCCGAATGTACTGAAAACCTTAGTAAATCTCAATGGCAAATTATGCAGACAACATGAACAAGAAGCATGTAGTTGATAAAGATTTAGGAATATAATCTTGGCTTATCCTGTCTGTGTAATAAATGCGACGTCAAAACTCTCTATGGGACCAACGACTGGACCTCTCATAGCGACTAAAAAAGAACTAATATCCAGCTTCCGTCCTAAACAAAGCGTAGAAAACCAAGAACCTTTAGGTTTTGCGGGGTTGGAGCGCGCCCTCCCGGGATTGCATATGAACGAGCTGGACATATTTGGTGATGTGTGTGTGATGTTTCTGCAGCAAAGTTTTTCGGTGTACCTCGCCCACCATACCGTCTAGGAGTCACGATTACCTGACAATTGCGAAAATCTGGCTACAAGTCTCTCTGTCCTCTTATTGATGCGTATTCCAGCCCGATGAAACATCTCGCTTAACATTCAACCCTTGCCTTGTTTCTGCTCTTTATCGCTCGTCAACTTCGCGACCGTTCCCCTTGCTCAATACTGATACGAGACAGGCTTTGTTCTATTACCAGCGTTGTTTTCAACTTATGGCCACCAAACGCCCTGCCGCTCTAGTGAGCGATTGAGTTTCATTGACTTGGAACACTGCAGTCATATATGGTTAGATGTCGCCAGTATCAGGCCCGTGGCCGGTCTATTCAGCCGTCCAGTAAGTGGTGTTTCATGAATTATTTCATCAAATTGGTCGCATCATTTCGAGTCCTCCCCCCGCTGGGTAAGCCTTCACGCATGAATCGGGAACGCGTCTAACCTTACTCACTTCCTACCCAACAATATCCCTTATTGATTCCAGTGCATCTTTTTTTGGTAGGGAAAACATATTTTCGAAAGGTGAGCTCGACACACTATACTGTAGAAATCAATGAAATTGTCGAGATTGAGGTCTACAATAAGCACGTTTTCTGAAACAGGTTCCAACTTACATTACAACAGAACGAATACGACCTACGTGAGCTAACCAGTTAAATGGTTTCCTTAAAGCGATAAATAACGCGACATATATTTCACTCAAGAGTACCGACCTAAGAAATGTCGAATCTATTAATGAAGCTATGATAATAAAATCTGATATGTATGAAATAATACTGTTTGTAGTCTAACTTAGTTATGCAAGGCGAGGCGACAAGCAGAGCCGGTGAACTTCGAAATTAAATAACTTAAGAACTAGTTGGGCTAGAGTAAGGATTTTTAAATATAAATTAGAGATACTCTTCTTAATTTTTACACGTGTATCTCAGTGCTTTGTCAGCTTCTGGATAATCATATACCTACCATTCGCGTTCCCATAAGTAACCTTTCAATTTATTAATATCCGAAGTTGATCGATGGCGGGATAAGCTCGGCCGTCTATTGCCCTATTTAATACATGCAAAGCCTTGCAATCACACGGACTTATATTGGTAGAATAAGCGAGTTGAAGCCAATGTCGGATATTTTTCTGCTCAATCCTGAAAGTAATTAGGACATGGCGAAGTAGGCTGGCGTTATTATCGGGCAGTCAGACTACGCGCTTTTGCTTTCCGTGCCACCCGGTCCACGAGTCTCTAAGAGAACTTCAGATAGCGAGGAGCACTCATTATTTCATTTTCGGCAAGTATCTCATAGTAACAGATGCCGCTAATGTCCGTTGCAAGTACCGCCATCATCTTACGCCCGAACCTACTCGATGCTGGCATCAAACTCATTTCCTTCTAGAAAGACGCTATTCTCTCATATGGTGGTAGATGTCGAATCGTGCCTCGTCGATCGTAGGCTGTAAACGGTTTATCTCTGAATTAAAGTTCCGCAAATTACACGGGAAATATACTGCACGCATTTCTAATTAATCTGGAGTCAACTTACAGGAAGCCCATTTTTTGCTCGATTTTCGTATTTCGGAACGCATTAGACGTAAAACGCCAGTTTTGATCGACAGAGCTTTAAACTGCAAGCTCAGCCTTCGTGAAAAACCTCTTCGATTGCGGCAACGCAATTATCCTGTCAGGTCCCGATTACTGCCTCGTTGATCTCCCCATTATTCTCTATATAGTTTTATTCTCAACTTGGTATAGAAGACCACTGGGATGATGCACTAGACGATGGTACACTTCCTGTATAATGAACCTAACCCAGAGCGGTTCCATGTATGAATTTCGATGAGAAAACACTAAAATCAGTTATTCTTCATATTAAGGCAATGTATGAGTAGGCTTGTAGTTTGATTTGCATTATCGTCAATTGAAATACTGAAAAATCTTTGGGCCTTGATTGGCCTTCATCTTGATATACCTGCACGCTTTAGTAGGATAGCTTGAGACGCGTCCGAGGTTCTTCTTTTACATTTCAGTTATACTAGACCTATTTTTCAACTTTAGAACATGAATATTCTAACTCAAATAGAAATATCTTAAACATAGATTTTATTCTTTAAAACGGAGCGACAAAGTGTTATACATACAGAGTTAAATACACAACGTGTGGGCCCCCCACATTGACGAAACTAAAAAAAATTGATGCTTGAATTGAAAAAAAAAAATAGGTTAGTAAGTAGGATTTTCAGAGTTGTGACTGACATCATGCGCGCAACCTCACAGACACATTGCGGCCTTTAGTCCATAGTTAAAACCATTATGCAGCCATTGAGCGCGCAAGTCAATATTATGTAAAAGTGCGTATGATGTATAACAGCGTAAAAAAGTACAAGGGATCGATGAATCGCCCATACATTATTACACATGTTCACCAACATATTTTGACTTATTTTACTCTTCGCTTATAAAATACTAAATCGTAAAAAAATAGAAATTATTCAAAGATCTACTATAAGTTCGAGGCATAAACATGTTCGTTTAGTTAGAAATAGGCTAATGACTTCACAGAATTACAGTTGAAGACACTAGTCCCCCTCCTCCTGCCCCCTTTGTCCCCACGCCATTATCCCAGCGCTTTAGTAATTTCTTTAAACTACCTTGATGATAACTAAACCGATAAACCTTGACCTATAGGGTCCGCGGCCTTATGCGGTTTTATTAAGCTTCATAGGAAACACAGGTCTGAGCGTGTTCCATTGTTCGCAGTTTATAGAAGGCATGTCTATATACCATATGAATATTACTGTTTCGTTGATTGCATAAGTACCTCTATGCGAAGGTAATATTTTGTTCCCGACTGCAATGTTTCGAAAGCTAGTGACCGCTCCGCCTATTCTATTCTTGATCTTTTTAATTAAATGTTTTGAGCTTCACGTGCGGCGCTAGTATTAAGCATTACTTCAGAAAATTAGATCCGTTTGAGAAAAAATCCCCACGATGAAGATACATGCGTTCCCGCCTGGTCTTAAAGCGGTTAATATGCAAGCACGCTTCTATTGCATCGTCACAGAGACGCCTGAATCGAACCTTGAATGACCGTCGGATCGGTTGTCAACAATTCTATTATCCTAGAGCGACCCTCTATCTACAACTGTGCCACATAATAATACGGTGGATTGCTATTGCCATCGTGCCCGTCCTATAGCAGCCTGTCGCGTTCGCCTTGAGACAGGCGAATATGATTATGTTTTTTTTACTGCAAACACTAAACATATTATGTCTATTTCACCAGCAGAGGGACTACGTAAAAACGTACCGTTTTTTTTTTTTTTTATTATGAAGTGGAACAAACAAGGACTTAGGAAACTATGCTAAAAAAAAATCACTAACTCAATATCAATGCTGCTCTGCAGTCTAGAATCCTAGATCTGATCTGAAGCTAGTAAAATAGAAGTTGAAGGTCAAGTGTACGTAGAATTACAACACTACAGTCTGATATGCATATTTTCGAGATGTCTCAGCATAGACAATCACCATTCAATTAACGGCTAAGTGAGGGAAGTCGACGTGGGTTTCGGGATAGCAAACAGTTAATGCAAGATCATTATTTTGACTCGCCATTCTCGGCTCAACTTCAGTTGCAATTAACTAACAATTATGAGTTATATTTGTCCTTCAGGCTTTGTATCGACCTATCACTTTGAAGGGCTTCTATCACAGGTTACCTAGTCGAACACGGCGAAAGGCACCACAACGCAGGTTAACGCCTTATCAGCATTCTTTCTCTATTATAAGTAATTTTAGTAACGTATACAGGAACTTACTATAATCTCCGGTTAGCAGAGGCTCCCTGTAACATAAAACGCCAAATCTATTATCTTTATAATTATAGTGAAGCATATTGACGACTCGCCATGTATTTACTATGTAAAGTGCAAAACCGTTGTAAGACAACTATTTCTCCCCTGATATATCGTACTATTTTTATGTACCGCATTATTTAGTAAGAATCGCTAATGATTGGAGCTCAGTTTTCGTTTCATCTACTCTAATAGGATACAGCTGCTGTCGTTACTTATTTTATCATCGTCGGTTTTTCCTCGTTACAAACTTCAACAAGCTGATAAAGGTGGTAACTTGAAGTAGGCTGCAAAACATAGGAATCGATTATCCGGGTGACGACTCTACAGTGCATGTCTAACCACTCGCGCAATGACTGCAGTCAAGACCTAGCAGTGATAAACTGTTTGGTGGAAAACAAACTTTTATTAAGTTAATTATACTATACGACAAATTTGACTAAAGATTATCAATGTGATCTCTAAAGGCATTACTAATCTCGGAAGAAGAGATGAGGGCCAATATCAGCGGCGGCATGAACGAGATAATGTCAAAGGTTCAGGATGATACGATGCTATCGTTTTATATCAAATCCTTTATGTTATTATTATTAATTAAATTCAAATTAAATATAACATACAATTTAATAGGGTCAGTACAGTCCCTTCCATAATCAGCTTGTTGGGATAGTAATGTGAGCTTGCATCTTCGCGACTTTTCCCTAAAATTAACGTCGATAATGATACGACAAATAAATGCGAATGTGACTTGTATTTATATTATTAAGGGCCGGCAATATTACGGTTCTTCCGACATATATAATCAAAACTGAATCCTAATAAGTCTGTCAAGTCAAAAAAAAGTACGACGTATAGCTGTTTCTAGTGTATTCCCTACCCAATTCACGTTATTATAGTAAGCGGAATAGGCACACATAAGACAAAAAAAAAGGCCGCAATTTTTGTATTGTGACCCATTTTTCTCCCGGATGTTATAAGGGGTCTAAAAGAGTCAATATAGAATTATTATATAAAAAAAATATTCGCTCTTAATATTTAACAACTAGCTAGGTGTGTAATATAATCTGCAAGAATGCACCTTAGTCAGAATCGATCTATCGCAGTTGTTTGGATTAGGCATATTATTGTTGCCTAGCTGATTATTAAAGGCACGTTGTAATATTACCACAATTAAGGAAGAATCTATTAAAAATGCATTGATACTACTCCGTAGCATAAAAACTGTGGAATTTAAGCAGCTCCCGTAGCTTCGTATTCAGAGGCGCACCCATGTGAGCCTTTACATTAAATTTCGTTTGAGAATTCGAGTCTATTACAGCCCGACTCTGTGAATAGCCATCCAGACACATCTGTATTATGAAAGCCGAAACATTTAAGCATAATTAGAAATACACTTTTGTCTACCCTAAATTACATTCGAAACAATCGGAGCTTCAGGCTCCAAGGCCCAGTTTTTTACATCGTGAAAAAATGATAGGAACTAAATCATCAACCCGAAAAAGTTTGTGACGAGATGCCGATTACTTTCAGTATTATATTTCATTTCCTCTCGTTGGACATCTTCTTATAGAACAGTAAACACAGCAATGTCGATCATACCTAAGCGTTAGTATTTTATATTGTATACATAGATTTCTTCCTCGTTGAAAACAGTTAATAAGATGTTATACATTAAGTAGTGCTTCTTATTATCTCTTCCACTAGTTGGGTACCGGGTAAAGACATCCAAATAAACCCACAATAGAGAGAAATTTTTACTTCATGCTTTGTATGCGACATCGGACCGCGTCAAAATAACATTGAACCTACAAGGACGCATATAGTTTGAATGTTACCTCACTCATTCCTGCTTACTTGTAGCCTATCTTGAAATGCCACTGTGAAACTAAAGGCATAACGAACGAATGTTGTTTCCAGTGATTTGGGCGCATATTTTCTACTGTTTTGGTATGGTAGACACTTGCAGTAGAAGCAGTATAAGCAATCTATCTACGAAGGCAAGTTTCACATCTTGACAACGATATATATTGGGATGCCGAAGAAGCACTGACTATATTTCCAACTAAATGGCTTTATAATCACATATCTCGGGCAATATATAAAATCTCTTAAATTGCTATCACTTGAAAACCCAGTCATTTGGCTGTTGTAAATGTTTTGTCGGAAAAAGTAGCCAAAGGTAATTCTGTTTTTTGATGGTCCTCGTTATTGGTAAACTAATTAGAATAAGAAAATAGAGAAATCCGCAAAGCACAACTTCGCAGAAGCGCAAGGAAACTAAATGTTTTTTTTTAAAAAAACGTTGATTACGGTAATGCGCTAGTAAACAAAAAAAAATACGATCCACAATCTGTGGTAAGACCCGAACTAATATCAAAGGTCCCACTATACGTTTGATGGGAGAAAAACAAAGGAACCGTGCATGAATTACTATCGCCTAGCCAAACTATTGATCCGAACTAAGACGATTGCAACAAGTCACAGGACACATTGGATCGGAACTATTAAAGGGAAAGGTGACAATGCGGGAGCACATTCATCTTCAGCTACCCGGTAAAATTGAGACAACCTGAATGGAAATTCCAATGCGTCCGCCGTATAACTCCGCATTTGCTCCGGTCTCTGTAAAATTTCCTTAATAATGTTAATTTAGCTTCAATGTAGAGATACAAAAACTACTTGTCACAATTTCTCATCCGGAGATCAGAATGGTTCTGCAGTGATAAAGTTAAGCTATTACCGGAAAGCTGGCATAAAGCCATTGATTAAAATCATTTTATTTCTATTTTACATTGTTATTTGGCAATATTTACTTCAGTAATATTGTTTTTAAGTTATATGTATATATATATATAAGTTCATCTTCAGCATAAAGAGGCCCTCCGTAACATGAACGCAGATTTATAGGAAGGCTGTTGGAAAACAGTAGCGATTTCATGCAGGCCAGCGGACAGACGAACGATACCTCAACCAACCGAGGCAGTCGACTCATAGCAGCTTCAAATCGAGTACCAACCAAATACAGTGATAAATTTAATTTGTTCACTCGCGTCCCGTGCCACGCTTCTTGCACCGCGAAACAGTTTCCCCGCAGCTTTTATTTAGCTCGAATTTGACACAAACGATCTACCTCTTGCTTCAGAAAAAGCGGAAGGGAATCTTACGGTAGCCAAATCCACGTTATATATGCGCCTATGTCGGGTTCAGTCACCAATCGCCCGAGAAAATCGTAGAATACATGTATTGATAGACTTGATTCATACAATTATTACTATGATCATTGACATTGACACACATTTAGTTGTCATTTGAAAAAATCTTCTTTTTACTTTACTTTTCTATCAGTTTATTGGTCATTCAGCTGTGTTTTCAATAAGATCAAGGTAGATTAATTTAGTAAACCATCTCACGTGGAATAGTGTCTTTTTTTCTATGTCAAAGTATTAATTTCTCTATGTGTAATAGCCCGTTGAGCAACTTTTAGTTTTTTGTAAAAACTTCATTCATACAATGAGATTGGCTGCTTGAAATAACTGAATGGGTGTTCCTACTTTCGAGTTTATTAGTGCGCATCCCTTATTTCAAATATCTACCACTTACAGATATGAACTAGGTAAGTCTCTGTAGTCTCGGTAATGCGAACCAGATCTGTTTTAGCATCTTAACTTTACCTGTAAAATATATGAAACGGTTTTAGTTGGTGGCGCTTTCGAAGACGGACTATTCTACGGGTAGTTTCACCGAAACGACAGGCACAATGGATCGAAATTAACTGTAGGTGATGGATGTCTTTCAGTCTTCACTCATCACATACTTCAGTGGCACTTCACAGGTAATTGAATATCTGAACACAGGGGCACAACGTTTCCGGTCCTTCCGCAGAAATATCTACGAAATAAAAACATATTCGACCGAAGTAAATGATTCGATTAGAAGTGCTAACGAGCCAAGCTTTCGTCATGGGGACAAAAACCAATGGCAGTATTGTCAGGCGGAGAATGAAAGAACTTCTGGACTTTATTGTTATAACAAAAAACCTCATTGTTCATTTATGAACCGCCTCTTTGGATTACATGTTTGTCGAAATCATCGCTTCCTTATCGAATGCTTCCAAACAAAGTTCAGCGTAGAAGAGCGGTAATAGCTGCATCTATTACGTCCAAATAACGAGCAGAAACTCATCTTTAGGCAAAATCAAGATGCTTCTCTCCGCTACTAATTGAAACGGATATTCTGATAACTTTGACAATTTAATATATCTAAATAATAGATTCAAATTAACCTCTGTCGATGTTAGTAGTCAGCCCTTGGCGAAAATTATAGAGGCAGGGCTTTTCATTTGAATAGAAGCGTTGCCTCTATAATTATGTGTCATTATAGTTTTTTGTATCTTGAGAATACATTAATCAGTAACAACGGGGCCTGCAACATCTTCACTTTGCCAGCACGTTCGGTGGGCAAACGCCCGAGGCGTTCAGTGGAATATCTCCTGCTAAATCCATAGTACATGATCATAAAGGGGGTTTAACAGGGATTTGCTTCCCAGTCTTTTTCGGTATCATATTGTTGATTCCCATATGTCGATAGTCCCAAGCTCGATTAGTCATAACGATTAAGGTGAGCTTCCGAACCTAATAGGCCATAGTCATTGGGCTGAGCTTAAGGACCCCCTCAAATAAGAAATAAGAGGTTTGATTGTTTAACCGATCGATAACCAAACCTATTGGCTCCACGCAAGTGATTTAGGTTTCACAGATATAGATATTGGAGCCAGTTAAGGCATAGATAACAATGGGCCTGGCTGGAATTACACCATTTGGTACGACAAATTGCGACGCCTACCCTTGCGCTAATGTTCGAGGTAACGTGTTACTGAGTAAAAGTGTATAATCCAGAAGATAGCAAACCTTTTTATGAGAACAAGTACGCAATTAAGAGAAAAATAGCAAACTAATAAGCCTTTAAGATGTACCAACGATACTTGCTTACTCTGTCAGTCTATCGACAAAACGACGATATTAGCAACGGAAATCGTTCAGAAGGTATATATAATAGATTTTCAGGAATTCTTGAATTTGTCATTTAGAAAATAATTGTGCTAATCCTTGACATGAAGAATTTTTGAGGGACGAATAAGCTGGTAAAGGACACTCATTTTTGACTACTGCGCAACTGTTTTGAAAATTTTTGAGGCACTTTTATTACGAGTTAGGCAAGCCTTATGTTGAAGATAGTATCCCATAGGCCCACGCGGTGCTTCAGTGAGAACGTGTTTACCTACTAAGCCCAGAAAAAGGCTTTGAAACCAACCGTAGATAGACCAACATTGTTTCTTGCTGGGGCTTAGCCGACTGAAACAACGAGCTTTACATTCGCGCAACTAGCGAATGTAAAGCTCGAAATATTTGTTTTTTTATTCGTTAGATGATTCCACAGAGCTGACCTTTAAGGTTCGCATTTGCGGCGCTGTTTCTCTTTTGAGCTGTTATCAGTTAATTATGATAAAACATTTCAGGTGTAACGCGTATTTATTTATATTTCAATAAAGTGCCCACGCATAGGTTTTCCCAAACAAGAAATTTCTACGTATGATCTTTTGGACTACGTTTCATAACACAGTTACAAATTCTAACTCTACGCACTGTGGAAAACGCGGAGCCAAGGGAAAGCTTTGTCAAAGACTCCTTGCCCGCGATCTCGTTCAAACAGATGAACGGTTAGGGACTTGGCCAAGTATGCAGTAACTGCCCGCGACAAATTAATATCGAAGAAGAATTAAACCGGAGCATTGGTTCATGATTCCCCGCTAGCAGCATTAACACGACACGTAAATCACAAAGACTGTCGCAGATGACTGACGTTTCAAGATAATCCGAAGGCTGTCATTGAAACCTGCCAATTCAGCCCTCAACACAGACACATCATCGAGAAAACGTACCACACAAAGGTCATCCATCAGCGCATCTGCACAGGCTATGCACAGGCGAGAAACCATCTTTTGCTACCAAAATCAAGGGAGCCACTTTCCACTTTTTTCTGCACCCGGCTAAAAGAAGCACATCGAGTCTATCGAGAGAATTCAACCACAATTTGATCTTACTGGGACTCAATTTCGAGTCGGCTCATATCAAACAAAAATAATACTTATGGTAATACTAACGGTATGCTCTATGGTATAACTACAGTCCGTTATACAACATATCGTGATGTTCGTTCAAAATTTATCTCTACTTTCAGATCAGCCAACATTTTGAACAAACAACTATTACTTACAGCATGTATGTTTTTTAGGCCTGCGAAACCCTCGCAAATTTCACTATTAGCAGAGTGCACCAGCCGCGGGCATAAGCATGTAAAATTATGTTTTGCTCGGGCAGATATACCTAGTGTACAAAGGCCTCATGAAGTTGCAGTCGAGTCGAGAGCAGAAGAAAAATCCTCGGCAAGCTTTAGTAGACGAACCCAAATTACATAACTTATGTCGACGGTAATCATGAGTATCGCGAATTGTCAGAGAATAAAGGAAACTATAATATATTGCAACAAATTCCCTAACCGAGCTAACATTTTCTTTTTTCAAAGAGAAAACATACAAACTCACACTTACCTTGAGCAGAAGGCTTATAGGAACGTTGGTTCCCAATTATATTTACTTAGAGAGTCAACGTTCTCTATCCAGTCTGTCTCTCTCGGTTTGTCACCCTCGCTTGCTTTCTGCCGATGTTATATCCAACGCAGTGTCACTGCAGCCGGCTTTAGAATGCTTTCTCTCTCACCCCCCCTTGCCCGTCTTCCCCTCGCATGCCACCACAGAAACAGACCAACGACTCTGAAAAGATCAACACACAGCGGCAATGCAGAGCAGCTACTTGTTGAGAATTCACAAGCGTCGTGGAAGTGAAGTGGACAAACGAGACTCGCAAAGCAATGGAGGTTCATTCTGTATTACAGCTCTAACCGTTTTTAGGGGGTCTGCAAAGGAAGATTCGTTCGCTAGGTATCATATACGTTCCGCCTCGTAAACATAAAATGTCTTAACCAACCTCTTTTCGATCCCCTCTAGAAACGAGCCCTATAATGTACGCAGAGCGAGGACAACTCATATTGTCGAGGCAACGTCAAACAGGCGCACGTAGCTACGCAATGAAAACTCGTTGTCCTGAAAAACGCTACACGTTAAAAACGCTTGTTGCCTCTATGCAACAACAGATAGAGCATCTCCGTAGAGTATCTAAAAAAAGGAATCATCAACTAGCTTTTATTCGTTCCGTAAATGGGCAAGCGACGTGGCATTAACAGCTTCTGTAACGATAGGTAATTTCATGTTTCAGCTATATTAAAGTAATCCTCTGTGTCGTCCACTTAGTATTCGTTCATATAGGTTTGTTGAATTGAAATAGTTGTTTATATGATTAGCATCACATTAGTTTCATATGGGATACAAACTCTGGTGCAGGTGTACGTACTGGTGCAAGCGTACGCAGTAGTTCAAGCATTGATAAGCACTCAATGAGATCGAAAACACTTAGGTTTCAATGGTGTCCAGCACTTGAGAGCCTTGTATGCCAACGTCGAATGTACTCGTGTTTCATTGGCTGGTAGGTAACATTTGATGAGTTCGGAACTCAGCGAAGCTATCCCCAGTGGCCTTACATCTTCTTTCAACCCCCAACAAACCCAAGAAGTCTTACTCAGGCTACGCCGAATGCGCTCTATAGCAGGCTATCAAAAATTCTTCGCTTGCTTAGGTATGATCTCTGCCCTTTTTTCGTTTGCATCCAGGGCAAAACAACGGACGAAACATCTCCAAAGAGAACCCGGATTAACCTTCGCACAAGACCAAATAAAAACAGTATCAACGTTTAAAGCAGTCCGGTAGTCTTATAATAGATATTCTAATAGAAGTCCTTGTAGCAGATTAATTCCAGACTAGTTATCACAGCAACTATATATTGCCATGTTTGTTATACCCTTGTGTGTGTGTGTGTGTGTATATATATATCTATAGAAATATGTGTTAGAAACACTGCTGTAAATATAAGTTTTTCGAAAAGCAAATGGCCTTACGGTTAGGCAACTGTCATTGTTGTCGTTTTAGGTGAAAAATCTCCTGCGTCGCATTAGATACGATCGACCATAATAACTTACATGAACTTACTAGTATTTAAAGCCTCTCATTGCAGCAGCGCATAGCCACCGCGGTATGAATCGATGTGGCCGTATGCGCTTAGAAATTTTGTTACAACGATGACATTATACCAGCCAGAAGTGCGTCTCTCTTCAGGAATCTAATTTAATATACATCGCAGGAGTCGTAATTAGCTAGAAAGCCATGGGTGGTCATTCGAGTTCCTAATGGAGCCATGCCTTGACGTGCAGCACTGTGGAACGGGTAAACGATCCCTCAAGAAAAGCTTAGATTAAAGGGGACGAATGAGGATAACACGGTCCAGAAAATGATCTTCTCATTCTTTTTCGTGTATCACAGCCTGTGGGGCCTGAATTGCTGGCCGTCGAATAACGGGTTCGTAGATGTGGACGTGGTCAATCTTTTTGCATCTCATCAGGCTCGTATAGGAGTTGCCTCTATATTAGATATTAAATGAATAAAAAAAAATATACACACTTTCACGATAAGCTTGATTGATTCGCACTAGATAATAAGCGTCAACATTTTTATACAATTCGTTTCTAGGAACAGAATACTAATCCTTGTAGTAATAGATAACCGTTATTAGCCTATATATTATATTATTCAACAATGACAAATTGTTTGGGTCAATTCCAATGTTAACAGGTTTCTTAGCCTTGTATGTTGCGCGGAAGTACTCGACTACTTACAAAGACCAAGTTATTATTCGTTTGAGGCGTTGTTATACCGATAAAGATATTTGACATTAACGGTTTTCAACGGAGCGTAATATCGATTGCTCAGCGACGCTTGTTTTTTTCCATATATAATCGGTTTTGGTGAATGGATGTCATAGATCTTGCCCCACGAGCAGCACGTACTATCAACGTTATCGTGGAGCCTATTTCTTTCCTATTGACGAGCAGAAAAAGAACGAAATCGTTTCAATTCGCCCCTCTTAGTTGATCGTCTTCGTCGCTCATGGTCGACTTTTAGGGTGATCTGTCATTTCTGATGATCTTGTGGTGTTCTTGCATTCTACTTGATATAGCGTTACGTCATGTCAGGATCACGCGTCAGCGTCCCGCAAGAGCAAAGAGTAGCAAGTCAAGCCGGAACGCTATATATGTGCCTGCTTATATTGACATAGGCAGGTCCTTGTACACAACAAATGCCACTGAATAGACAAAAACAATAGCATTTACTGTATGTACTCCAAGCATATGGACAACAAATATGTGACCTGTTATAATATTTATCAAAGTATACAACGTATAGGCGCATGTTAGATGTGATGACCCTGATGTTTTGTCAACGTATGAGTCGCGTCGGTTTTTGTCATGCGAAAGTTAAAGTTTGCCGTTAGTGAATGTGCTCCACTTGTTGGAACATTGAAGGTCGATTGAGACTTAAGACAGGGCACCTTGAAGATTTCAGTAAAAATTTGCCATATTGTACAATTTTATTAGGACCAGAAAACACACCCTAGCAAGGCTGATAAAAAAAAATGTGTGGTCGAGATAGGTAGGTCCAAAAGTGGCTTTCATCTACAAATGTCGATTTCCGAAGTGGGAATTGACCAGTTAGGGAAGAAATCGATGAAGCTATTACGAAAGTTGAGCAAATTCGATACGTGAGTAGTTAGGATATTGCCAAGGAACTAAACATCCAGTACTAAACAGTTTCAAACAATATGGAGGAAGATAGATCGGAAAAAAAACAATTGTTTGAGTACCACACAAATTCACGTGAAAGGATTTACTCAGTCGTATTTCCAAATTGCGATACTTCACAGAAATGTAACGAAATCGTGCCGTCTGTGCAGCGGTTCATCGCAGGTGGTAGAAAGTGATTCACATACGAAAATAACGTACAAAAAAAAAGTTAAAAATGTACTCAATAATCTGTAAAAACGTCGAGACCGATGCCAAGTAGATAAATCTAAAAGTTTTTGGTGAGCTTAGAAAGGAGTTGCCACTGCGTGGCAAAACGATTCATTTGGGCCTCAGTTGTCAACGATTAAGAAGACTGCGTCAAGTCATTGAAAAAAAATAGTTAGAACTAGCAAACAGAAAAGACAACATCTTCCACTATGACAATAATAAACCACGTAAATGTTTAGCTATCTGACAAAAATCCATAGAGCTTGGATGAAAAATCCTGATGTATCCGCCGTATAGCCCAAATCTTCTACCATTAGACCATAATTTGTTTCGATGTCCGCAGAAGCTCTGTACGCAGAAATTTTGAATATAATTTATATATTAGGTATATAAATAAAGTATATATGTATAATTTAGTAGGTATACAAGAATCACTAAACACAGTTTTTTGTCCATTAGTCACAGGCGTTTTATAGTGATATATACATGTTGTTGCCAGAAAAGTGACAGAGAGTTATTGATCAAGATCAAATGATGCATACTTATTTTAGTAATATTATTTTCTTATAACTTCCATATATATATATATATATATATATATATATATATATATATAAATTAAGGTAAGCAGATACAAGCCACATCAGAAATTCGAAAAGCTTTTAGATAGACAAAATGTAGGCTTTTGAACGCAAGATGTAGTTTATACGAACTCGGCGCTAATATCCATCATTTACTCTTTGGTTAATCTACTAGGTTTCGTTATGGTTTCGATATATTCCATGTTCGTTTAGTCTTTTTCCCAAGTCCATGATTTCTACGAAAATCGTTCTAATAACAATGGAGGCAGGCCTAAATAGCCCTTCATTTTACCCCGCCGTTAGGCCGTGTCCTCTACGAAGCTCGTACTGCGACAATACTTTAACACTGACAAAAATCGTGATAGGACTAGCAAGAGGAAATCGTATAATAGAATTGGGGTAGCGAGATTGTAGCTACACAGCGTTGGTAGTAGCAA
This sequence comes from Varroa destructor, assembly GCF_002443255.2. Classification (NCBI taxonomy): domain Eukaryota; kingdom Metazoa; phylum Arthropoda; class Arachnida; order Mesostigmata; family Varroidae; genus Varroa; species Varroa destructor. The sequence goes on along the minus strand of NW_019211456.1, from coordinate 40,377,686 downwards.
CGAGAACGAAAGCGGAAAAGCCTGTACCCACGGTGCCGTATCTACATACATTCTTCTGGGTTTCTAGTTTATTTCACATTTTCTTCCTTCCAATGTTTTTTTCTCTCGTAGCAAGGAAACAGGGAACTAGTGCCCCCACCTATGAGCCTGTACAAGATCGATGCTGGTCTAGAAGCGCATGACTTTTTTTTTCCTATAGGTCCAGTTAATTTCCGCCACTGTCTTCGAGCAAGGAGGCCCAGAAACAAGAAGAGTTGTAAACGATCTACTGGACAGAAAGGGGGAATTTTAAGGAACGAAAGCAAACGGGAAAGGTGGCCAGCGAAAAAAACCATCCAAGCTTCTACTATTTGCAAAACAGCCTGCGAAACAGTGGATGGTAGAAAATCACAGGGTTCGAAAACAACTTTACCAGAACAAGCCTATCTGATGCTGCAACAAACCGCAAAGCAACGTTCATTGCGTGGAATATTTTTTACACAGAAAGCAATTTTATTGCGATTTCATTATTATTCAGTTATGACACGGTTAGACAAACAGTTAAATGTAACCAGTCATTCTATGGCACTTCTTTAATCAGTGTGCGGTTAAGCGTAGTAAAATGTATTATTCATAAATGGCGGGATGGTACCACCAGTTAAATCGTCATAAGTAAATATTTTAGACGCCAACCCGACGCTTTTTAAAAAGTTTTATAACTAATGCAAAATTAATTACGCTTGAGCGTTTTAATATATATATAAGTAAACGTTTACAGTCTCGCTAGTCCCGAAACGTTCAGATCTGGTTATGTGGCCCACGTTTTATATAGGTATTAATAATACGTGTAGTTTAGCAATTACATGCATAGGCAATATGGTACTTCAATGTTGATTCCGCCGTCTGAACCTGCAGGTTCAAACAGCGGAAGTATCATCGAACTGTAAACCTAAAGGTTTAGCAAGTCCGTCGACATACTAAGAGTCATTACCTATCACCACGCAACGATTGATAACAGAAAAGTAAGAGGATTGGGGCGGATCGACAAGCCCTTCCAACTTCCAAAATTTAACACCCGTGTGCCCGAAATTTCAAAGTCGGAATGCTAATTAATCGGTTCGATGGCCACCGAAAGGCAACTGCGCGCGTGTCTTATTTCGAAAATGAAAAATGAGATGAAACACGAAAAAAAAGCCCAACTTTTTTGTTGTTGAAAACGACACTCCACGCCACGGGTTAACGTGATGTCATGGGACGCAATTCAAGCCACTGTGTCATCGGCGTACCATCGTAGTCTATAGGAGGTCGGCCATTAAACTGTTTGTTTTGATAGCTCGAAAATATTTGCGAAGGACACGGTCACAATCGTCTTTCAGCGTTTTTGGTCCAAATTACAGTTAATACAGCTACGTATATTAGTAGTAAAAAAAAAAATCGAAAAACCACTTAAGACCTGGCAAAAAAGCAAGAATCTACAATAGAGTTCCCCAGACAGATTGATTCATATTTGCTACGCAATGCACAGTTTACGGGCAGTCAGACTAAGTGAACAATGATATTATTACAATGGCGCCAATGTAGTCTGTCAACACTTGGGACTAATGTCAAGAGTCTAGTTTAACTGCAAAAAGGCACGAATGCTTCTGTCCGTCACAAACAGGAGTAAATTGGCGTCGCCATTATTATCTTTATAAAGTGAGAATTTTGCCGAGGTTTATTTAAGAGCCAATATGAGAATCTACTTCGCCCACTAGATACGTGTAGGGCATAATAAACATACTGAATAATATACTAATGATATAACATGAGTGTCTCATTATTGAGATCACAATGAATGTGTACAAGCGACAATCAAAAAAATTTCTACTGACTATCTAACCGCTTATTAGTGTCCTTATTGTAGAGATGCTTAGGCAGGTGTAGTTACGTCCTGCAACCATCCTGTTACGTCGGGCAGCCAGCTCCGATAGAATCTACTTGTCTGTAGGAAAAGGTGATCGGTAGTGTTAGAAGACGTAGTGCTTTTTCTCTCTCTCTATATGTATATCACTTACGCAAATCTCAAGGCTCATTTATGGCTGCATATTATTCCAAAATCTATTATACTATAAAGTTCAGTAGTACTTGGCTGAATTATATTTGGAAAAACCGTCTGCAGCCCGGAAGAACAAGAGTGGATGTATCGGGCCTACTACGGTGAAAGATATAGATAAAAGTGCCTTGAAAACACGGCTTCTGGGAAGCTAGATATATTCGATTCTTATCGGGGTTTTTGTCTTCGGTGACTGTGCGCGAGGCGATGCATTAAACAAGTTCGGCATAAGGTACAATCTTTTCTACTCAGCTCTGATTATGTTTTTTCTTAATAATTCGATTCTCTTCGATAAAGGTTTGATAACGTTGAAAATATCTAGAGTTAAAATAGGGACAGAACATTTATCGTTGACAGTTGAGTTGCGGACACATAACTACAACAGGACCTATGCACATTGTGCCTGGGCGGTTCGATGAAATAGTTCCTCTCTAATCAACGCAATAATCGAATCCTGTAAAATTCAATGACAGTAATGGAATTACTTCATTTAGTTTCGCACAATCGATACTCAAACCAGGAAATGACCGAAGCTCAACGATGTCACCACTAAAACGATAGAGCAATTACAGAAATTTCCACAACGCTGGAAAAGGTATGATTGGGGCACGTTGCTATACAACTTTCCTCGATCGAAAACTTGTTAGTCTTCAAGTCTAGTCCTCCAAAATATATGTATTATTACGACGTTTTGCCTTAATCTCTGAAGCAGTGTTGTTCATTTCCATGCGGCACTATCAAAGAAGATATTTTCCCGATGTTCCCAAGATGACTCTCAGTCTTCACACCATCATTTTTTCCATCAAATCTAGCTAATTCTTGCATAAATTAGAAACATTTTTTGTGCCATTACAATTTAGGTCCAGAATAGCTGGCACTGTTTTATCATTTTTCAAAAAGTCCGGCCATGATCGTTGCAGTGTATTGTTTGGATTTACGCGTAACATGCGTCAAAGATTGAGTGTTCTCGATTAGACATATAAAAGGCTAACCTTTAGAGGTTGCATGAGTCAAACCGAAGGTGGATTGAAAAAGTCTGCAACCGGCCTGATGTAACAGGGACAATGTGTTATACTAGCTGACCTTATTATTATGTATTATATTATTATTACGACCTTTAAACGTTTCAACGATGGAACACCTAGGCGGATTGTACAACTGTAACCAGCTAAAAAAGAACGGGCTCTTCTAAAAAGCCAACAATACCACAATGCCGAGAATCGAGAAGGGCTCAAAAACACATTTTACATTCATTCAGTTTTTTGAAAAATCTAGAGGCAGTTTGTCCCCTTGTGAAACCAACTAGAACCGAGTACAAATATGTAGGATAGCAGTGAGAAGCTAGGTTTGAGATAAAAGCCAAAGCTTTCGCATTGGCTCTGTCGGCTTGCGTATCAATTTTCCTTGATGGAACAACGTTCGCTCAGCGAAAACATCGAACTCCCTCTCTAACACAACACCGATTTTACTTACCACTAAGTGGCTATGTCACGACACCGATCTTTCGATCCTTCATGTTTCCTCAAAAACATATTCGCACTATCGTCCTGCCCAATTCTCTATAATAAGTTCTTCATTGTCCTTATGAACCGCATAGTTGTTCTGCACCGCTGAAGGGACTAATGGCCCTCAGCTTGCCCTGAACCAATTCCTCTGCATACCCACCATACCTTCCAGCTCAGGCCGACATGCTATGGTATCTTTAGCTTCCCAGACTAGCTCAATCAGCTAATACCGGGTGCGATATCAAGAGTATTCACCACGTGCCCTTGTACACGATCCTTAGGGCATTTGAGCACCTCACGCAGACGAAAGCGCGATGCACACAATCACTCCAAAATATCAAAGTTTACCGCAGCCACTAGTGTAGACATACTATTGGAGTAAGAAAGGCATATGCTTTGCCTTTCAGTCAATAGCCGACTCGTATATCGTATTGCAGTATTCGAATTGGCAACAAGAAGTTTTATCATGGAGCAGAAAAACAGTATTTTCCTTACATTCGCCCATCTCCACACTATTTACTATATAACTTGATATGTTGTCTAGGACTTGCATGGTCTAATTCTCGGCCTACAGCCTTGTCAAATATTGCACAGCATGTTCCGCCTCATGTCCGTATGGATATCGTCCATCTTCTTTATCATCATCTGCTATATTAGCTCGTTAATTCAGAAACCTATCCATGTTATTTGTAAATAGTACGCGTAATTTTAAATTTAGGTTGTGCCATTGGAATATAAACACACCGTTTCGTATAGGCGATCGCAAGAAATGCTACAATGATGGTACTTCTGCATGTCTAATAATACAAACCGAGTTGTTTAAGAGAGCAATGAAACGACGTTTGGTTTGAAATACGATTCGTTCTCCGATCCATATATATGAACTTTTCGTAGCATATATATATATATATATATGTGATAAAATTTAGCTTTCGTATACATACGACACCGGTAGTGTTCATTTGACTTCATCTACAGTCATGAACGCTTTCGATTTCTTTGAATGCCTTAATTTTGCCTCGTTTTTTTGCTTGCCTCTTTTTGCGGATATTTACTTCTTGTATTTAGCATGGTTTGGAGCTATAGCTGTTGGTCACTAGATAGCGAATTCAGTTGATTATAGTTTGTTATTGAACAACTTTTTGAAAATGTTTATGCACCTCTAAGCTACTTACTTATAAAAGGTTTAGTTAAATATCATTTTTAATATTTAGGTGCCAATGTGTGACATACGATAAGAAGGTGAGAGAGCATAGCGCGTAAGCTCCTTCTTATTCGCCTAGTCCAACGCCACAATCGAAGTCCATCGCGAAGACTCTTACCAAGGGCCTAAAAACCTGCTGCTGCCATGGCACAAGCTGTTCAACAGATTGTGAAACGCGCCACCACCCCAGTGCCCCTGTTTCCTCCAGCATTAGCGAAGTCATCGCACGGTCCAGTGACCCAAGCTGACGATATACAGCTTCTAGTTATTGTTCGCTGAAAAAGTGAGTGACGCGGCGCCTGACGTCCATCACACAACGAGAGGCGGAACGCTCCCAGACACCCTTTCCCCTATTGAGGGCTTTTGAACGGTCGGCTCGCAAGTCTCCGTCTTATCCTTCTTTTCTCGAACTTGCCACTCTCCGCTTTGGTCAATCCGACGGTCGTGCTTATACCCGACGGGTCTATAATCCTTTCATCTCTACAAAGCTTAATACACCGTCGCGCTTTCTTCACAACAAGTGATCTCAATTTTTTTTATGAATTGGTACGTTCGAGACGTCAAATAGTGGGAAAAATGAGAATTTCAATTAAAGAAAAATAAAAAAAAATTGGACCTTCGTAACCATCCAAAATATTTCTGTTAAAAAACCTAAACGATCTCCAGTAAATATGACCATAGAGTCCTAATTTTTACGATAAAAGACGGTCAGGGTAACTTCACGCATAAGCTATATACATCAAATTTTCTAAACGGTCTTCTTTTTGGCACAGAATTGAGATCCTTTAGTCTCTGTTAAGGGCATCATGTTCATTACATACGGGGGCCTATTTCGAATACATTATTAGTGGGGAGTGTAAAAGCATTGGCGCTACTTAAACATTATTGAATCGTGTGGTAATAGGTATAGCTCAATGTGAAAGAATCACTGAGTCACATATGGGGATACAGCTCGAGACTTCATAGTTACGAGTCTTGCGCCCCCTGCTTATACCGCCACTGCGGCAGTTGAAATTGACACGGCCTTGCCATACTATGTAAGACGAATATAAGTTTAAATGGCCACAAGGTTTTTGATAACCACAGAAATACATGTTTATTAACTAAACGTAATAGTTTTACGTGCAATGGCGCCGCGGTCGTCGATGCGGTTTTGCTATTTCGACCACAGCTAACCGAGGTTATCGGGTAGCGCTCTGCTCCCAACGTCTGACTTGTTACATTTATCTAGAAGGCAGCTTACGCACGTGGCTGCGTAAGTAGGTTTGATATAGGGGGCAGTATGTTCATAGGGCACTCATTGCTCTCGTTTGAAAAAAGATTTGTTCCGTTTGTTTTATTGTTTACATTCTTCGAAGCAAAGCGACTCCATTAGGGTCTTACCTCCATTTGTGACCGGTTCGCCAGTACTGAAAGTCAGTCGGCTACTCCGCTTTGTTCGGCTTTGTATCACAGTATCGTCTAATTGATTGGTCAGCCAGTTTGCTGGTTATACGGAGTTTGCCAGTTTGCCTGGTTTGCCTGAAATACGGAGACTGCCGAGCCAAACGGCTTCGCTGTGTAACTGGGCTCATGTCTATCGCCAGCCACTGTACTATAATAATGTCCGACCTGCTACTAAGGTTTCTCGAAAAAAATGACGCTACAAAAATTCAATGACATCGATTTAAAAATAAAGTCACCCGGTCCATCAAAAATTTCCGCAAATTGATAGCTGCTGCTGATGTTGCGTCCTCTATGCCCACTTCGCTCCACTCTTCATTATTTCAAGTGCAGTGCATGAGACCTGGCGTTAGTAAGGGCAAAGAAATTCGGTCGCGCTTTTTTGCTGGTTTTCTATTTTCTAACCCCGTTTTTTCATCTTTCTCAAAATTCTATTAACTTGAGACCCCTAACTCCCCCATCCCCCACCCCTGAAAATAAAAAGTCGTCCCTTGTCTTCAATCAACGGCCTTTTGTAGATTTGCTTCTGTGCTTTTTGTCCCTCTATATATATATATATATATATATATATATATATATATATATATATATAGAGGGACAAAAATATATATTTATGTTCTCTCTCCTTTTTGTCCCTACTATGTGCTATACAAGAAGAAGTCTTTCTTGCCATCGTAGCGTTATTGACATACATATTATTATGCACATCGCGAGTGAGACTTTTCTATCGCGTATGTAGAGGGAGCTATGACATTTGCTGTGGCGTCCTGCAAGGTCCACCAACGTCACCAAGCCCTCAAATCATGCCTGATAGTCAGCTTCACGCAGCTTGCAGAGATCGCAGCAGTAGCAAATATCCAACAGACGCAATAGAACTGAGTTAATGGAGCAGAAGAAGGGCAAGCCGGAAACTCTATTGGACCTTGCTTTGCGTTGACTGACTTGTAGAGGGCAGTCGGTAGTTTTCAAGAAAAAGCCGAGAAACGAACAAAGCAGCTAGAGAGGCCTCGGTCCTGGTGCTATCTAGAACGAAACCTCTGTACAGCAAAAGCCTTTTTCAATTGCTATAATAGGCTCTATTCCAGCTGCGATGCCTGCGTCGATGGATTCAGCCGCGACTTGGATCCTTGGCCCAAGTGCCCTCCACTCACGTTTCGCCTAGTGTTTCAATAGCGCTCAGTAGCACTTTCCCTGAATACGATTTCGTTGCTTGCTGCCGTTATTCTCGCGGGCGTCGCCGCGTGTTTTTGCTATTCAGCCGTTTCGGTTGCCAGAAAATGGATCTGCGCCATGTCCAGCTCACATTTCAAGAAGCATTTTTTCAGTGCCGCGCTGCCTGAAATGTTGCGGTCCTGTTACTTTACAGGCCGAACCAGTAGAACTGGACACATCAGAAGAAATCTGACTGAAGAATGATCCACTCCTTTAGAAAATGTTTTGCTTGAGAGATACCATTTACAAATAGAGAGACTATGCATAAGGTAGCAAATGTCAGCCCTGGCTATAGAAATACACTGAGTTATCTCATAAACATACATATGACTATATCATAAAGGAACGGGTAAATACGTTGATCCACTGTTTTACTGATTTGGTTTACGTTGTGCGTCTCTTTTTTTAATAGAAATTTGTGACTGTATTATTAAGTAGACGATAGCTGATGGCTCTTAGATGTTTGCACCAACTGAGCGAAACGGGATCGCTGAAAACGGAGTAAAATGTCTCAACGCGTACTGTATTACTTACTAGTATTTTATTATTGCTCAATTTTTCAAAAATGGTAAGTCTGAATGAGTTTCTTCACTATATCGTAGCCAAAAGACACATGCAGTATCCAGGTATATCGATAATTTTTCCAGTTGGTTGCATTTGCGGCTGCGCTGTTACTCTTCTGTATAACAGTCTTTGAAATAGTCCCTAGATCAGTACAGATGAAAGGATGTATCATCGTTAGATGACTACGCCATGGACGACACTTGAGAGAGCTGTCAAACAAGTTTTCTAAACTAAAGTTGGCTCAACAAGCATACGATGAGTGCGCAACGCGAAGCTGGCATGTTAGCTTTTAAGATGATCTGGCAAGACATTAGAGGGCAATTTAAGGTTGTGAAAATTCCTGAAGGTAGCGGTTTGTGACGTGGACTTCTTCAGGGAATGAGTGACGTTCTAATATCAATGTATACTTATGTGTGATGCTTCAACTGCATAGGGCCATTTTTACGTAGCATATTCATTTTACTGGACGCACGTTCACTCCCTTAAGTTAAATAATTTTATAATATTAAGTTTGCGTATCTGACTGTATTTCGCCACGAAGCACTTTTAGAATACATGTATGCTTTTAATGCTGTTACAAAAAACTCTATATTCATATAAGCAACCCTACAAAGCCGTACAGGCAATTATGACAATAAAACTATCAATAATTTTTTGTCAGCTTGTCAAGGCTGATACCTATCAGCTTCGACAGTCCCGCTAAAAGCCAACTTACGGCCCGCAAAATATTGGTCATCTTACTGCATCATAATACAAGCCCTATAGAGTGTCGTGACACCGGTCTGACTGCACGACCACGATCTCTGTTTGATGAAAGCAGCTGTAGCCGTTTGTGTTGTCGCCTAGTGACATCATTATCGGGAAGGGCCTAGCGGACCTAAAAGTAGGCCGGCGATGTCGTACTACGGTGTCTTACTTTCTCAATATTCTGTGGTTTCCGGCATCAGATAGAAGCATATAGGGCGATTATATAGCGTAGCGCATAATATTGTAATGAACTGCATGCAGCGGCAATGCAAATAACTATATCGAGTAGCAGTTCACAGCGGATCGCTTCAAATCACCTTTCATGTGAGTGAAAGACGTATAGGATAGAAAGCCGCCCAGTTTTGTACCCAACTTTTCTTCATGCCGTCACTCCTGCAGGCAAATTGAACAATGGAAATTGTATGGCCCCAGGCCATTCCATATGACACGTCGATTGACTACCGGCTAGGATTTTTTCCAGAAATGATAAAAGTCGTTGTCGGTAGCATTGGGGCAGCAGCAGCAGCAGCAACTTCCTGTGGTGGCATGTTTGTGCCTATTCCCGTGAATTATGATTGCATGTATAGCCGTATCCATACTACACTAATGTAGAGAAAAGTGCGTTTGCGCCTCCTGTTACTCGATGTTGAACTACAAGTAGAATGTTGACAACAAAACATTATTGTATTGTGTAATAATAATAATCATTCCAGTTCTTTGTCTTAATTTGTTTCGATAAATATCTAATAATTACATTCACATACCGGTCAAGCAAGATACGCTATGATGACATATATAAAGCTCACAATTTTCATACAGTGGTGCATAGTCAGTTACTGGAGAAGTTAAAGGACATAACGTAAAAAGTTGCACGGCAGGAAATGAGTCAGTTTTATCAATTATGGATTCACTGTTTTATCTCCAAAAACTTTAAAACTCAGTTGTATAAATTTACTTATTTTGATGAACGTTACAATTTCATTGTCGAGAGCTTAATGAAGAATGAAAAGAAAGAAATAAATGAAGAAGAAGGAATTCCTATATTGCATTCCTTGCAATCAGGATTGTTACCGCAGGATCAAGGTGTATTTACACCCAGCTGCAAACCTAATTATCCCTGTGTCTCTCTAATTGGTAATCCATTATCGAGATAAAAAGAGAACCACAAAAACTTGCTTTCCGCGGCATACTCGATGATTCTGTCTGAAAGAAGAGAGTTTCAACCTGTCACGCTCGTTAGAATCACAAAAAATACAATGCACACATGTGTATATCGATCTCTTTCTAGTTTTGGTAGTAACTATCTTAGGCTATGTTATTCAGTTAATTGGTAGAACTCGGTAGCTCAGATGGAATTGGCAATTAATCACATATTATTTAGGCAAAATATCTTTAAACGTCCATTTTTGTCGTTGTAATCCGATTCAAATTCCTTCCGGGATGGCAACTTTGCTGGAATATTCGTTGACAGGTGAAAAAGAAAACAACGAATATATGACATCACGTAGCAATCCGTCGTCATCTTTCTTGTTCGATGCTCGATGTATCCTGCCAGTTGTCTACATTGCGCTCTAAGTAAGTTTCCTGTTTACGCAAGTCGAAAGCGCCAATAAAATCAAGAATAAGTAGAATTAGCATGCGGCCAGATTATACCTGAAAAGTGACGGAAAATTTTCGCAACGAGAAATCAACACGGCTAATATGCAGTTGCCTATATATATATACTCCACAAACCCTGTTTATTCGATTATACATGTGCTGTTCCTACATGCGCTATGTACCTTTCCTTATCAAACTCTACAAGCACTATTCTTGTAAATACCAGTTGGAAGATCTCAGCAATATTCACCATGATATGCTTGCTGTCTGTTGCTCGTTAGGAACCATTCGATTGTATCGTAAATGAATACTACTCTAGTTGCCCCATGACTAATCAATTTAATTCAAAAAATTGGTCGTTTCATTAATTACAAAAAAAAAAACGATCGCGTACAGCACAGTCGACTGTCCTCGTCCACCGTACCTTAAAATAAGTGGTTGAAATATCAGTATTACATGTTTTAAGATAGTACTCAAGTTCCGTTCATTTAAAGGAATCCATAATTATTAATCATTATTTTTTATTATTATTATTAAAGGAAATTAAAACATCTGCAACTCGATATAAGGAATTGGCGCGACTAAAAAGCAAAGGCATGTGGAAAAGCTTAAAAAGACTTGCTGTATCTAATACAACTTCCATACGAATCGTGGATTTAACACACACTCTATGCGGCATATATATACATACATATTTATGTCGTCAGCTATTTTATACTTTCAAGTCAACTAATTTCCATAATTTTATATAATTATTTTCATTTTTAAGTATATATATATATATATATAATAAGTATAATAATAATAAACTATTTAAATACAAACACTATCGCATGAACTTGAAAATGCTTTGGCTTCTAGTTTTTTTAGCAAGATTCCACGCAATAGTTCGTTTGGAAGAAGTTTATTTACCAGATAAAAGCAAACCTTCAAAGGAAAGTTAATTCAAGGGGGCGGAGGTGGAATTAGGCTGTGGAATTTCGTTTTTCTGAAGCATCGTATTTTATAGTACATGTTCTTACCAAGAGGTTTGTTTTAGATATTTTAGTCTAAATTTGGTGATTTGGTTATATATTGTCACTTGACGTTACTATGCAACGACAACTGATTTACGAAGGGGTGGTTGACTAGATCAGTTTTTAGGTTTTAGGTTTTTCGAAAAACATGTTTAAATGATGAAAAAAATGAAATACAAATCAGACAACGTCAATAATTAAGGACGACACAAAAAATGCTACATTAATTAACGATACTCATGACGACTAAAATGACCCTTGTTCTAAATACACCAGATAAAAGAAACGCTTGTTAATTCTTACAGAAAGGATAGTAAATAAAATAGTAAGAATAAGTATATCAACATTGTTCGGGCACCACCTGATAATAAAACCTGTTATTTTAGTACATCTACCCAAGAGATTCATTTATTTATTTTACTTGTCCCTGACTACCTGAAATAATTCCACCCAAAGGATGAGCCTATAACTAATATAAAGCATTACAAAAGCTTCCAAACTAGTTTTTGACTTCAACGGAAACCAATTTGAAGACTATACCAAGAGGCGCTACGAAAATAATGAAAACCAAAGTTTAGGAAAATGAATTTAGAAATTAAAAACCTCATTTTATTTTTTCTGTATAGCATTAGAGATGGTAAAAATATTATACCTGGCATATCATCCACTTAATAGGAGTAAATGCAGGGTAACATTTGGTTAGATACCAGATATTTAACTAGCCGAGTTTTCATCACAACAGGAAAAATCCTGAATTTTATAAGCAATATGTCATGTCCTTTTGGTTTGTCCGTTCATTCAACTGACAATGATCCCAAGAGTAATTAAAGGTTTTAGCCTACTGCGTCTTCAAACTTGATTTTTCAAATGATTTTTTTGAACAGTGACTTGTCCTTCTGTATTCGTTAGGTTGCACCGCTAGGACTTACATCATTAGAAGTAATTCACAGACTATATAGCAACTAAGTGTATACACCCTGCAAAATCTCTTCGCACACTCCTACCAGTAATTTCTTGTTTTACATGTTTGTTGTCTCACATGTTTTTTTTTCATAGTAAAATCACCCTGTTGAAGAATATAGATATACAAGAAAATATAGACTTTTTATGTGCCAACGTAAGTTGTCCCATCGGTCTCTTTTCGAATACGTTAGCCTTCATGGATGTACGTTATGTACGCAAGTTGAGGATCTAAGTAGGCAGCATATTATGGTAACAATTAAAATAGCTTCAGTTATACACGCCAAGTATATAAATTTGCCTGTTAGTAGTAGTAGCTCTGTTCAAGTAAACTTTACTAACGTTTACCAAACAGTCTACTTAATATATTAATTCTGGTTTTATATACAGTTTGGCATACAACGAACGGGGAATGAAACGCGACCTCATTTCTGTCGCGTGTGACATCAATTCGTTCATATAAGAGAGTTAGTTCTATTTATTTTTCTGAAACTAAAATTTCACTTGGTTGATTAAATTCCACGTTCGTATTATTTCGAACCTGTAACGGTTTTATTATCTTTCGTTCCACAGAAAAGCAATGACATTCTATAGATCCTGAGGTTTTTCGGGACCGCTCCTACTTCCCCTTGACTTAAATGTCTTCTACAGTTGAATACTTCATAGTGTCAATGTGGCGTAATGAGAACTGCATTTCATGGTTATATTCTGCACAGTATACATTCGACTCGTGCGAAATTTACGCCGTAATTTAAATTTTTCGTTCAAAGCTAATTGTGCGCGAGCGGCTCTGAGAACAACTCCCATGGTGATGCATTACACGGCGCCTTAAGAAGCATCGCTTGATCTTTTTAACTGAAAAAATAGTATGCCCTCTTTTTACTCTCTAGGAGAATAGTCTTCGTGGAGCAGTTAGACGACTGTTTACTGAACACTAAAAGCAAACAAGTCAGCGGCGCAATATAGAATAATAGTAAGTATACAACGCACATAAAATCATTAGCGACAATTGGAAATTACGGATAGCACCTTTAAAAAAAACTTATGCTAGAACTTTTGAATTGCCTGACAAAAAAATCACCCTTTCTATACCTTTTAGAAACATAGGTCTTCTGCTTGTTCTCGAAAACACAGGAATAATAATGTGTCACGAATCTCCGATTGTTTTTACTAATTCCAAAAGCACAGCCACAATTGCCTATCCATTGTTTCCTGCGAATCCTTTCAGTCACCTTCTAAAGACAATAGAACTAGTAATTATCTTGTACGTGCCTAGACGTCCTTTTTTTTTATTCTGTTCTTGTCAGTTTTATCTTTTTAAAACTATGACAAAATCATCGTTCTACTACTATTCAAACCATGTAAACGCGCAATGACCTTTCAACACAATATAGTGAGTGCGAATGGGGCAAATGTGTCTACAGGCAGTACACAGTTGTTGAAAATGAACGCTCAATGAATAACAATATTTAATTTGTATGTAAAATGTATGTACAACTATAGTTTGACCTAAAGCTACCTATCAGGACACTATTACTATGACTGGCCTGTTTTAATAATACAAGCCAAATAATGGCCTATTTATACCTCTAAATACTTCAAACAATCACTACACCGACTACACCTACTATTATTCTAGTCAATCCTGAACGTTTAGAGCTAGACGAATCCAGTTCAGGCAAATATAGACCCCGGAAAACTTCCAGTCTCCTGGAACTTAATCAGCCTCGTGACGACATTTGCCCACTTACTGGTAATATAATTTATTAAATAAAAAATATGGATACTAGTGAAGACGTCGGTGAGTATATACAATCAACAGAAAGTTTATTATTTGTTTACTTAGAAAAGTTTTACATTAACAGCGAACGTGACATCTATAATTTCTACATTCGTTATGTAGCTACCACTAATAAGATCCGTAAATGGCCCACTGTAGAAGCTTACTAATAAAATACTGTACACTGGTATTTGTACATATTTGTGTATTATGTTCATTTTGTTATATATGTATATATGCATGTGTGACCTTTCCTTATGACTGTCTTGTATGTTTCTGTGTTGTGATTATGTATGAGCGAGAAAATCTAGCAACGGTATCCCTTTCCGCTTATGAAACAATCACCTTAATACACAGGGCAAAAATACAAGTGAAACTGTTCGGCGTACTCTGGCTGATTCAGAGTCTACGAAATATTTACGTCTTGCGGAAGCCCTTCAATATTGGATAAATATTATCGAATGCCTCGTAAATCTCTGATCGGACTTTTGCTCCTGTCAATACCACCTGCAATAGATGGAGCATAATAGAAATTAATATTCGTAGCTCTTGAGTGCAAAAAAAAAGCTAAAAGCTCGAGTACAAAAACTAATGGAGAGTGCATAATAAACTATATAGGTTTTGTCAAAAATCTACCATTACCTTTCCGGAGACAAATATAAGAAGCACGATTCTCGGTTTCACCATTCGGTAGATAAGGCCAGGAAACAATTCCGGTTCATACGAGGAGAACTGACAATGTGTAAGTACGAGACCTTCCAATCGGATAGGAAATCGAACGTCACAGCTTCCTACCATATTTTGAATTTTGAAGTCAAGAAATTTGGCCTGAGAAAAAAACGAACAGACATTTACAACTATACCGATATAATGTAGCCACTGATTCTGACAGCTTAAGATTACCAGTGGTATCTGTAGAACAATTAACAATGAAGAGCCAGATGATCACTGGCGCCCTAAAAATAGTGCTTCGAAGCGTACTCGCTTGAATACAAGTTACATCTTTACATTATTATAGAGCCAGACATGAAAATATTGAACTGATTTATTTAATCATAATAGATACTACCCGGAAAAATCTGTGTGATTTACTTTAAAAACCGCTATGTGAGCTCACATACCTCAAATCCTAGTTTTTGTACAATGCGCGCGTATTTTCGGGCAGCCAACCGAGATTGATCTTCAGATTTAGCGCCTGTGCACACCATTTTACCAGAAGAAAAAATCAAAGCCGTCGTTCGCGGTTCTCTAATTCGCATGATCACAGCAGCAAATCGCTTCGGATTGTACTCAGCATTACGGGCTTGCAAAGCAATTTTCTGCAAAACGTAAAAATCACAAATTAATCATTCGGTGGTTCGGAAATTTCTTAACCTTTGCTAGCACCTTGGTAGATATTCATAACGCGTTCTGCATTGTACTATGCAAATAGTTCGATTTTTCGCAAAAAAACATAATTAGGTTAGAATAGTTAATTAATATGATAATACCTTGAGATCAAGTTTACAACCGAGATTCACTGTTGATACAATATTCTGTAATTGTGGAATGATGCTTGGATCTACAGAGGCTGGGGTCATTGGAGCCGGTGTTACTGGTGCCGCAAAACTTCCTGTGTCCTTCCCTGATGCCTGCTGCTGTTGAACGTAAGGGCAAGTGAATCTGCTAGAAGGTACAAACTTGCAAATGGCTTTTCGAATCCATAGGAATAACTGTATATAGAATTTATTGTTGGCCAATCAAACAGTATATTAAGCTAATAATAACTTAATGAGTGTTGAAAAACCACAAGGTTTTAGCTTGAGGTTAATATCGCAGCATAGTAACTATACCATATTGCTACAACTAAGCTAATTTCTCTGTCATGGTTGATTCAATGAAATGTCCTCCGGTTTATTTTAGTAAACTAAAAGTCTGGCCAAGGAAAACCTGTGCATACATACTACCTCATATATCGAACATATTTGGAATGAAACAGAAATAAATGCCATGGGAAAGTATCTAATATAACCAACCGCGGGAGTTGTACTGCCAGGTGGTGGTACGTGGCCCATTGGAGTCTGAGGTTGCATCATGGCTTGAGGTGTCATACCCACCCCTGCGCCTCCGCCGGGGAATTGGTTCGATCTGCAACGCACAAAGAGGCACAAAGCAGCACACACAAATATTCACTTGACATAAAACGTTACCTGCGTCAACCAATGTATCTAACGCTAAATAGGAGCGAAAGATGGGATAATATTGCTAGAACTTATTTGTTATCACATATGATTTCAGCAACTTAAGTATTGTTATTGCAAACCTGGGTGTGCCCACATCATGGTGTTGCGGTTGCATTGGTGAGGGTGAAGGCAACATAAGCCTATTAAGAGACTGAAGATGTGCCTCCTCAGCATTATCCATTGTGTCAATGGGACCCCAAACACCGCTGGACGCTATTGTCTGATTACTTCCGTGTGGCTCCATCGTGGCTACCAGGAACTGGAATGAATTGAAGAATTAAATATAAAAATACATAATATTTATATAGGTATTTTCAGTTATGATACATGTAAGTGCGTACTAAGACGCTATTCGGTACGAGAAAATTTACGGATGAATTAGACTTATTAACAATTATATGAACGCGTACTCTATTATTAATATTTGGTGATATGTTTATATATATATAATATAATACAGACCAGATTTATGCACGTCTCTTCTGACTGTTGAAGGGAAGCTGTAATAGCTAGCATGTAATAAGCTCAAAAACATTTCAAAAGAACCTGATTATAATATGGTAACAAACGAAAATATGTAGATCCCACACCAAATTACGTAATAAAATGCTACGACCTATATGTCTAAATCCTTATTGAATGCGCGGTTTTGCTCGTCATCTGTTGTTAGTTGTGTAACCCAGATGCTTTGAAGGGTTTGAAATCAAAACTAGTGTTTCACATCGGCGAATTCGTCTCTCGGACACTTCTTGATGGCCATCATTAAGGAAGGACAGGAGCATTCGTCTTAGAATAGAACTGCCGACTTATTTCTCTCTACTCTAAGCAATAATTCATTTGATCGCAATTCTTTTTAAATTACAACGATCTGAAGTAAGCTAGAGTGTATAATCTTTATTGCAAGATATATTACTATAGATTATCTGATTCATACTCAAACACCTGTCAGAGCGAAATGCAGGAATATGCAAAAACAGCATAAAACGTAGTGGCCTGATACAACTCTGGAAAATGCTCCTTAGTAGTAAGTGCTTTTTTTGAAACTAAGCCAGTAGAATTTATATACCTAAACAGTCATAATTACAACTCTCGTTTTACGCCGTTAGTTATGCTTTAAGAACCTGTATTAGGATCAAATCGAATTTTATAAGAGAAGGCGGATATGGGCTTTGAATGAGATTGCTGTAGACTGCAGTGAAAAATCGACTAAGGTAATTTCTAACCTACATCATTCCGGTGATACGTTTTCCAACGTTTTCACTTGCAACAAATAAAAATGCTTTTTCAATAAATCGTGCCGGTACATACGTTTTGCCATAGATATCCGAGCACAGTATGTCAAAGTAATAAAGTTTTACCCCGAAATTGTGTTCATGCGCACTCCGTGATTTTACACTATTTCGCTGAAAATCCTTGTCAGCCAAGTACCAATTCATGCTAGAGTCGATACTAATCAGAACACATCATATTGAATCCGCAGATTTCGAAGAAAAAAGTGAAAACTTTGTTGCGGTACCACTTTGTTCGTAAGAAAGAATATTTACATCTTAAGTCGCTAATGCAAATGAACTTATGGGTTAACGCCATTCGGTAAACAATTTTGTTTCCTTGCAATAAACGCGAACGAAGGAAGCACGTCTGTATAAAATTACCCTATATTAAAATGACTGAGGTACAACTGGCAAATTAAATCACGAAGCAATGTATACACACCTTCAAAAACAAGAACAAAAACTACCTAGTTCTGCACAGCAGTGCTAGGCTCATTTATACCGGTTCGATAAGAATAATCGAAATCCAATGAAAATATGCCATAATCGATGATCCACATAGCTATGGTACTTAGTTTTCCGATTGTAACTTATAGAAATTCGTAAGCCAAAGTGGCCATGATCTCCTGTAATTTCATAATTAAGAATATTCGATACATTGTTTAGCGAATCACATCCTGCCAATAGAAGAATAAATGGAGAGGCTACTTTTCACAGATCTTTCTTTAACTTTTATTTTTCTCCTCTTATGTCCTAGTGGCACTATCATAAACAATTTCACGTATAGCGAATACTATTGAAGTGCAAATGCGCTTATCATTTGCCTAAAAAATGAGCTAATTACTTAATTTGTTGAAACTTAGTCGATTTCTTTTCGTGGCTTGTGACAGCCCAGGCGGCGCCAACTTGTATCCCAGCCAACTAACACGAGCTTATGCACGACGGCGTTTAACGAAACAGCTTTTGTCCTTTTTCGTCTTTCTTTGCTAGTCGACTCACACGAAAAAAACACGCACGCTGCAAGTTCACTTCTTGGTTTATCCGGTAGCGGATAAACAAATTTGGCCACGAGCGGAAGATTCGTGACTGATGCACAACATACACCCACACGGTTTGACCCGTTGAACTCGGAATCGTCTGAGCACAACAAAATAAAAGCAATCACTTATTCATACGTAATACTGAAACATGGTCACAGACACCCACCAGCACACTGGGCTGGTCATTGCAGAAACTTTTACCTACATAAGGCAAAAACAAGACCAGCCGCATTTTGAGAACAAGCGGCAAAACAGACAACTTCGTTTCTGACCGGCGGCAAACATGTCCTGGCTAATTACATGTCCACGGCTAATGCTATGGCGAGCTCAACTGGCGCTATCTTTAGACAAACAATGACGACTGATTAAAAACGAGTAGGTTGCGCTATAATAATATCATACACAGCAAAGTTAACTGCAATGATTTTTCATGGCAATGCACTGAAGATAAACAGATTTGATTTTTTAGTAGCTTTAGTAGATAATTCTAATAAAAAAAAGTCAACTATTGAAAACAAAAGAGTCAACATACTGGAAACAGTTTCGAAGAAAGGATATTGGCGGTATCAAAAATGACGATGATATTCTAGGAAGTATGTACCATTTAAACCAAAAAGTGCAACCCATAGCCTAGATGCGAGCGTAAAGTGGCTTTGATCATACCGATACATGATCGTGGTTTTGACTTGTCCCTAGATATATTTTTTATTCTTTATTGTTTTAAAACTCTATTATTATTAGATTGATCTGTGCTCGGATTGACTATCATTTATTTTTACTATGATATTTCTACTCTTAAATATATTATAGATAACTATCAAGACTAAGTAAGAACTAATTGAGTTATTCATTCTCGTATGTTTTGCATATGCATAGCAAAAAAATAATTATTTCTATTTGGTTCAATTGCCATATCCGATCTCAGTGCCTTATAGTAACTCGTATGTCATATATATATATATATATAGATATATATATATATGCTTTAAAGATATATATATCTTTAAATTGTGAGCTATGCATATTAATTTTCAACAATATGCTATATAGTATTAGAGAGTAGGTTTTTTCACTGTTACAGGTGTCTGGGACTTAAAAAAAAGTAATAAAATATAGTTAACACTTATTGTGACAAATCTATTGATACGACCTGACAACGATCGTTTTTAATGATGTGTTGCGCATAAATTGCAATACATTAACATATTAAAGTACAGAAAGAAGACACGCGCTGCCTGCGGAGGAGACAGATACAGTATTTTATTTAGCTCAACTTACAACTTACCTTTGAAAAAATGTTAATTTAAGTTTGACTGAGACCCATCCGACTTCATTATGCATTTCGGCATTTCTAAAAACATCAATATGCTCCGTAGCAGCCTGAAATAATATTAATTGTTTGTAGAGGCTTTTACAGTCCTTAGTAACTACATGAAGTCGGCTCCACTCCCTGAACCTCCGTCGGGAGGTCCATATGGTGGTCTGAACCTAGTACTGGGATGGAAAGGATCAAGACTGGGGCGATTGCCGAGATCGGGACTGACTGCCCCTTCCGGGAAGAAAGGTTCAAACCTCGCGCCAGGTGGGACTGCTCCCCTTGGCAACGGTATTCCATCAGGGCCAAGAGGCTCAGGACCAGGAAATCTGTCACTGCGCAAATTTCGCAGAGGGTCGATTATCATGCCTCCTCCTGGGCCCTGACCCAGAAATGGATCAAGGTCGCGCCGGCCCAACGGGATTTCACCACGGGACAGTGGATTTGGTGCTGGCTGTCGAGGAGGATCAAAACTGGGGCCTTGATTGCGAGACGGATCGGGTTTGAATAGGTTATCAACTGACGTCGCGGGTGCCGTCGAAGTGCCGACAGTCCTGCTGATGACTTGACACGGCTTTACCAACTTGTCGAAGACCTCTGACAGAAGACTAAGTAGTTTAGGAAAAACGAGCCGCGGACTACAAAACAGAGAGACAAGATTAAGGAATACGGATATCTTTAAGAAACAATGAGTTTGCCAACTTTTTTTTTTGGGAAAATATTCACATGTTGATGCACGAGCAACTTATGTATACCGGTTTTTATTAGCGGAAACTACACTAATACAGCACTTACTAATTCATTTTTAGAAGCTGGTAATGCCACATTGTGTTGTAATGTTTATTTCTTTTTCCGTTTTCGATCAAGTTCAATGTACATAATTACCACTTAGACATTAGACTTACTTGTTTGATGCAAGCTGCGTCGAGTCAACTTCAGTCGATGTATTAATATTCATTGCCATGGCAACCTGATCTTCAACATTTACCATGTTTACAAGAAGGAACACGTCGTGTTCGACATACTTAATGATAACCTTTTTTCGTGGTTCGGTTCGCGACACGTACCGATACTGTTCGTCGCTAGCCTGCCAGCCCGCAGGGAGACTTTCGCTGCCTGTTTCATCTGAAAGACAATAACAGAATAGAATCTACAGATCAATAGACATGTCTGAAGGTGCAAAGGGCTATTCGACAGAAGCTTATGAGTGATTTTATTATATTTCAATAGTAGTGAATACAGTTAGACGTGCATTAATTATTCGCAACGTGAAGGACGATTACCCATCGTTTGCTATTAAAAGCCTCGCAAGCAAAAATTAAATCAGGTTTGCTGGAAATACCATTATACATTAAAAAAAAAACTATCAATAACGAATATTATCTACAAAATAAGCCAAGCCTGATAAAGTATCAGAATCAGTTAGCTGGCCACAACCTTGAATGGTCTTGTAGCGGCCTACCACAAAACCCGTACCTATGACACAAGACCGTGCTCCATTTATTCATTATATATAAACTACGGTAAGCAGCGTTCATGGGCAGTTCCTAGAATATGACCCAGTAACACGAAACCACGTTACAAGTATTAGTAGACCTTTGGGTAAGAAAAATGAAAAAGGACGTCATTGTTCGATAGCTTTGCATCCAGTAATATGATTACTGTACATTTATTGTATGGCTTTCTAGAATTTTTGACTTGCTGAACCAAATATTAATAAGTTTAGAACTGTATCAACCAATTTGCTTTAAGTTGCGCGGGTCCTTGACTAGAGTCATCAAGCATTAACTCGTTTGAACATAGTTAAATTTTAAGAAAACGATATCTCGTTTTCTTTCTGTATTATGTTTCCGCCACTAATACAAATGTTCGCGTTGATAATCTAAATAAGAGGTGCACCAGCTAAGACAAAAACTTTTTTAAAACCCTTCATAGGTATTTTATTCTATACAACATCAAATTTTAGTAATACTTTTCAAATATATGCGTAATGCGCTGAAAATAGGTAGAATTTTACGAATATGATCTTTCCTTAATAAATATAACTTATTTGGTGCTACATAATTGCTTGAATTCTGTTGTTAGCCCTTATCAACTCCTGGATGACGAAATTAGTACTGCCGTCTATTTACGGCTATTTTATTAATACTTTCTACGTGCCATGAGCATCTGAAGTTCACAGCTTAAGTAAAAAAAAAATTTTCCTTGTACCACGAGCTCGCCCTATAAATGTATAAAAAGATCTGCATCACGAAAAATTAATCAAATTAAACGGCAGTCTTGTAGTTATTTTTGGACGCCTAATTTTTTTATGGCAACATCCTACAACCAACCTAGTCAGTCTAAATAATCTACCTATCTAATGAATATGCACTTCATTCTAATTCGTTACGATGGCAGCTACTAGTTCTCACGGCCGTCCACGATTTAACGAAGTTATTAAAACTGCGGTATGAACCTGATTTTTATCATGAAGAACATGCAATATTTAACAAAAAGTTAAAAAATCGCACAAGTATCTTTGCTTATGTCATTATACGTATTATCAATAAGTAAATACGTAAATGTGTATTTCAGGCAAGTGTATGCTTCCCAAAACTAGAACAAAAATTTGTTCTCATCGGGTGTTATCGTTGAGTGTCTCATTTTTCCAGTACTTACTTTCCTTCCACTCGGTTCCTCGGCCTACATAGCGCCAGCCATGTTTGGTCAGTACAAAGTGTACGAGTAAACAAAGGGCATTCTTTGTTGACTCGATCGGCTGGAGTTTGTAGAGAGCTTCGAGCCCGAAGTCTGGAGCAGCCATCACAACGACTTAATTAATCCAATGCTAAGCTGTGCTTTGCAACGCAGAGAATAGTCAATCTATATAAAATGATTTGCCTGAGTGCCCTGTCAGCTGATTTCGTGTGTCTACTCAGTTCAATCGCCCTGACACTTCTTCAAAACCGACTACAAGTTATTGTTCTATAATCTCTTTAAATGTTTCGTTAAATAGTTCAGAACAAGTGGTGATTTATGTTGGATTTTTTGTATAAGAGTTTTAAGTTCGTAAACACAAGTTTTCAAATAAGCATGACTCTACTGCAAAATAAGATTTCTCTTCCTTGTAAATAACATCGAAAGGCTAATGACATGTCCCGCAAAACAAATTTGTGCCAACCTCTGGCAATTCTGCTATAAGGGGGACTTATTTTTCTTGTGCCGAATTTCAATATAGAGTATTGTACGGGAAAACAGACAAGAATCCTTGTTTTGCAATAGCTCAAAAACTAATTAAAAAGCTGATTAACGCGTTGAGTTTGGCGCTCGATTATTCAGATCGGTCGAAGTTAATGCACTGTCCAAAACATAGCAGCAAGGTCGCGCGGTCGGTCAGTCTTGCGGTGATGTTGTTGGCCTCATCCGAGTTCGATAAAAATCAACTGTGACAGGTTCTGCCAATTTCCTTTTGTACCGTACGTTGATTTTGAGATACTCATTTCAGCCCAAACCGATATGCAGTGTTTTCGTCAAGTCCGCATGGTGAGCCGGGCTCTCACCCGTGGAAAAGCAACGTTGCCTGATCTTCCTTATGACTATAATGCGTTAGAACCGGTCATTTGTGCTGAAATCATGACTCTACACCACTCGAAACATCATAACGCTTACGTAACGAACTACAACATTGCCGCCGAAAAACTGCAAGAGGCCATACAGAAAAATGATACCAATGCCCAGATCGCTTTGCAAAACGCTATTCGTTTCAATGGTGGTGGACATATTAATCATTCCATATTTTGGCAGAATCTGTGTAATCCTAAAGATTCTGGAGAGCCGAGTGCCGAACTTCTCGCTGCTATCAAGAAGGACTTTGGCAGTTTTGAAGCTATGAAGGATAAGGTACGACATTGCTAGCGCTAGCGCTATGCACAAAATGTCTTCTTCAAATATTCTATGGGGTGCTATTTGTATTACGCATGTTCTGTGATTTAAATTACCTGTTGTCTCCCACAACAGATATATACTAGGTAAAAAAATATTCATTATGCAATCGGCATACAGGTTGTATGGCCATCTATGGGCATAATTGCTAAAACTTTTCGAATATTTTCGCCCACGAAAATGTGCGAGATATACTTTTTTATGGGCCATGGAAGGTACTGAAACATGCCTATTTTTTGACAAATGGAAAAACATGATTTCAAGTGACCGAATTTTTTTATGCGTCGTTTGTGTAATGTTTGAACCAAATGCCTTAATTCGATTCTAATCGCTTTTGCTTACTTCCTCTAGATGTCGGCAGCCGCCGTCGCAGTTCAAGGATCTGGCTGGGCCTGGCTGGGCCTCAACAAAGCGAATAAACAGCTGCAAGTGGCAGTATGCCCGAACCAGGACCCATTAGAAGCTAGCACTGGTCTTGTTCCATTATTTGGTATCGACGTGTGGGAGCATGCATACTACATTCAGTACAAGAATGTTCGCCCTGATTACGTTAAGGCGATCTGGAAGGTGGCTAATTGGAAGGACATTTCGCAGCGGTTTATTAAAGCTTAGCGGTTACAGTGACTTTACATGTTGATGCCAGGATAAGAAGTAGAAGTGTAGTTGCGAGAAAGTGGAGTTTCGTTTTAGTTCGTTAATGAGCAGTATATGTTATGATATGTATCGGTGCCTCGGATTTACGGGGGGGGGGGGGGGGCGTGCGTCGCTGCGTATCGTAATTCTAGGCTAAAAATACACGAAACCATATGAGCGTGACATACATAAAAATAGAATAACAAACTAAATACAACAAAAATAAAATGCAAACAGATTGTTATTTTTTCATGCGGATATTGTGTTCATGTTACTGGATATTGTCTTACGAATTTGCTGGCTTATAGATAGGCTTGTTTAAGTGATTAAAGATCTCAAGGCATAGCCCGCGCTAGTTAAATAAAACTTCGGCCAAATCGAAATAGGTAAAGCAAATTTATTGTTTATATAATACAGCATCGAGCAAGTATCTGGAGCCAGCATTTGTTTCGAAAAATCCCAACAGCTATTAATTTGCTTGCTTGTAAGCACTTACTGCAGTTAACAAATGACGTCAATCCGGCACGATGGCAAAAACGGCGTAACTAAGTATTCGCATTTCCTGTTTAGCCTTATCGGGGATGAAAACATATTCAATTCATGCACTTTTGCCTATGCATTTCCCGTGGTTTTGCTAGACACATAATCGATTAAATTAAATGATTGTCTCTGAGGAGGCTCATACGTTGAGGTGACCTTCATAGCTGAATTAAGTAACTATGTGTATCACATATGTGATAAACCCATGTATATTTGAGGATTATTCAATCAGAACATGTTGATGATATAGTCTAAAATCAGTTTTTTACCGCCATTGTGTAGCAGGTGTTGCGAGATGAAATTTAAACTACTGTTTCGTTAAGCCACCGTGTTCATTCAGCTTACTACAAATATATAATAGAACATGCCATTATTGATAGTATTGATTTCCTTAACGTATTATAACGTATGGGCCGCATTCGTTATGCGCACCACGGCCCATTAGAAGTTTTACCTCTCATCATATACAATAGATGAGTAAACTAGATGATATTTTTACGCATTTATGCTATCTTAAGACAATACGAGGTAAAGCTTGACACTGGTCAACAAGAGTCTTGTGATTCGGCAGATCCTGTTGATTATCTCTTAAAGAAAATTCGCTTTCTCATAAGAGACTACTCTCATAGGCAGCCTAACCGTAAACTAGTGAGTAGCTTATTATTTAATGGTTGTTTTCCAGGAATCGAATGTCTATGCATTGCCTTGTACTAGACATATCGCACATCCCTCTAATTTTCCGACTAAGTTCCTACTTTCAACGCTCAGCAGCGGCCATTTGTATGTCCAAACTAATAGTAAACTTCGTTTTACAGTGAGTTTAGTATCAATTTGTATTAGTAGTAATTTTGCAGTAGTTCAATTTTAAATAAAATAAATACGCTCTGAGTCGATTTCGTACTTCGAATTCAACGCATAACAGCGTACAAATTAAGTGAATAAACACTAAGCATTGTTAGAATATCTTAATATTACGCGCTGCACTTCGCGTGTTGACCTACAACCTTAGACGTGCGACAGCTCAACTGACGAACCCCGCCGTTTAAGCCTGATTAATCACACAAGCTTGTGCCTTTCATTTTCGACGTATATTACTTCTTAGCATCTACTGAGCCTGGCAAGGTCTGCCAATCTTTTGATTATCTATTAGTAATCATACAGTCTTGTACGTTTCTCGCTGCAGACGCACTCAACATTCGGCTATGGGAGATACTGGGGGGTAAGCCTAAATGTTTTAAGTTTTACGTCTGATACCGTCGTTAAACATTTCATCGAACGAGGGGTAAGCCTATCGGTGCACAGTTAACCTATTTCCGTTATGCATTTGTGGACTTTTGATCGATCAATCTGATCGGTTGAGCGTTGCTTTCGTATTAAGCAAATTAGAATTTTAGTAGCATGACTGTCCCAAGATTAGCTGGAACATTAAAGCGAAATGATTGCACAAAAATCGGTATAATATTTCCAATTTTTTCGTGTTGTTACTATCGTAATAGAAAAATTTGTTATTGTTATTTCTTCATCATCCAGCTACGGCGGTCCTATCAGTCAACCAGAAGGTTCAACACTTGAAGTCAATAAAGCTGAGTTGCAAGAGGCACTTACGCTGCTCAAAGACATGCAAACAAGGACAAAACAGCTGTATAGGATAGCCTTTACAATAATTGGTATTGTGATAATTGTGTTTTCAATCATTACGTATGTGGCACTCGAGCAGGCACACGCTCGATTAGACCAAATCGACAAACTTGTCCACAAAGTTGAATCATTTATGTATTCCATAGACCCCGTTATCAGGCCTTCAGTACGAAGAAACATGTCGCTCAGGGCGGTTATTGAAGAAGTTCTTTTTGGAAGCGGTACGAAGTTGACTGAAATGGTCAATAGTCTAATATCCGATGGCAAGATAACATTAAACGGAGTTGATTTTCCCATTGATTTGAGTTCTCTTCTTCATCCGATACATTTGCCGGAAACTGACAAGGAAAAACGGAGAAGTTACCTCGTTCGGTACGTCAGAGGAGTGCCAATGTACCTTGGGATTGGTGCCTTTGGCTCAATAGGAAATAGCAGTCTTATTGTGCGCCTTGGCTGTCAACGCATCGCGAGAGAAGCGACCATTCCTAGAGATATTGTGTTAACGACCCAATGGCCTGAGAAGGCAAAAATCAGTTTAGCTATTTTGGGGATCGATACTATCCCCCTGCGTGTACTTTTTCCGGTGTTGATGCGGACTAAGCATATTGATGACTGTGCGCCGGGCGTTCCCCCGACGGAGGAACCGGGCCCTGAATGGATACAAAGCATATCACTGCTAGAGCATGCAATTTATATGGGGTTAAAGATTCGGTACAGAATTGAAATCTTGCCATAGTAAATTTACAGAAAACTACATTTTGATGCGTTTCTGTTAGTTTTGGTTTCTAGTATCTATAAAAAAAAAAGTAGACACTTGCTGAGTCTTGCCTCGTTGTGCTTTGTATCGTTACTTAAGTATTTTCGTCTGTTATGCGTATCGGATAAAATTATGTGGATTTGTGTATTACATTTTGATTACACAGATAATAGCGGACGTTGAAAGGATAGAATACCCTATTCGAATAAACGAATTAGTTCGATAGGACCATAGTTTAGGTACAATAAAATAGATTCGCGTACTTTTAAATTCACTGGTAATATTTGAGATTTTCCACACTTCTACATTAATTAGCTTAGACTATCAGCTAGATATAGTATTTATTTCAGCGAAAATTTCAAAGATAACTTTAGACTAGACATTACAGTAATATGTAAAACAGCATGTGCGTTTTTTTATCATGCAACAACAATTACTAACTCTGTGGTTCATTAGCGTTGGCTGTAATACATTTCTAGCTGCTAATTTCGTCAAATAATCCTTCTTGATAATCGAATCCTTCTCGAATTGATCTCGATAATAACCTTATCGAGATCATCTCTGATTTTTCAAAAATCTATTGGGGTACAACGCAGACGACATAAGGTATCTCTTCTTATAACGTTGTCAAGAAAAATTGTTTTTATAGTATACCTTTTACCTTGTTAATATCGTCGTCATTTACGAGAAATAAATAGTCTATATTGCATTGTGCGTGCAAACTATCGATAGACGCAGATCTGTCTGTACATCTAGTGCCGGATTATACACGGTGATGTACTACTCATTTGCATGGCACACAAGCGCATCATCGTGATATTCATAGTTCATCGCTGCTGTGGCGAACGTTAAGTGTTGAGAACGAATTGTGGCGAGATAATCTATAGCAGCGCCGAGAGGTGAACTCTCCGAATGTTTGATACCAGCAGTGTTTATCGGTCATAGTTGGATAACTAACATTTATTGGCAATTTTTGAAGACTAATTTAATGAATCTCAGTCGCATTTCGATGTTGATCTAGTGGAGGTCACAGTGTCGGCTCCATCATACTTCCAATTCCGGGACAAAGCTCAGCTGCAGTTGCTCACCGTGGATTCCAGTAAAAAGAGTTATCTGAATTTCGAACGCTCGATCTCTCACGATGACGATTCGACATCCGAGTTGAGTACGACGGACATTGGAAAACGACTTGGGAACGTGAACTACAAGCATGTAGAAATAAGATGCCTCTATGGATGCGCTCTCGCCGTCGTGGTTATTCTAATAATCACGCTATCAGTCATTGCTGTTATTAGCCTTAAAGAAACGTATGAACGCATTAGACACTTAAACGAGATTGGCACAAAAGCCACCCTATTTCTCCAAGCTACCGAGCCAATTTTAGGACCACTGTCAAAGAAAAATTTAACACTCGACAGCGTTATTGACAGATTTCTCTTTGAGAGCAGCAGGTTTCTAGAAGAGGCCATCAATGATTTGGTATCGAAAGCTGAGGTAACACTGAAAGGTGTTGATCTTTGGTTTGATATTACTCGTCTCCTTGGTAAATCTTGCAAATCAGCTTGTAGCAAACTGAATAACTCCTACGACGTACTTGTCAACGGTGTACCAATGCGAGCCCGCCTTACTGTAGCAGATCCTATTCGCAAGCCAGTTCTTATTTTGCATCTTACATGCTCTAATAACAAGGGTACGTTCGTCGAATGGCCCCTCAAGATGGACCTGGGTCTGAGTATCTTGAAATATCTTGACAACAAGCCGGCGGTTTATAAGATTGTGCCATCTACAAATTTCCTTAACTGCGATAGCCCAGATTCTCTTGGCCAGAAACACTACAGATGGGAAGTGTTGATGCAAACAGTAAGTGAAGCAATTTTAGATAACACTGTCCGGTACAGAGTCGAACTCTTGCATCCTCTATCTAAGTAGATGGATGAATTCCCCTTTGTAAATCGACGGTGGATGCTAGCGGGCAGTGGAATTGATCTGTTATAACGTTATAATAGTACATGTTATGAAAAAAACAATCTGAATGATTTTACAATGGCTGAACGCCACACTAATAAATAATAAACGACATATTAAAAGTCAATAAAAAACCTTTATAATTATTATAAAGGTCGTCATCGTTGTTAGTTCTTAAATCTCAGTAGAATATGCTCACGTCAAAAACTAATCTTTTTTTTTCTATAAATGCCATGCATCAACAGCGGAAAAATCCTATCGTCTTCAGAACTGCCTCGATAGAATATAAAGTGATTGAAACTAGATATTACAGGATTTAACATAGGCGCAATTGTGAAATAAATCGAAAGGCACCAGCAAGTTTTGTTTAAGGTTTAAGTTTAACAGCCTCGTACACTGATACTATTAGGGTGGTCATTCAGTATTATTGGAGCATTATATCCTAGCTTATTAGTTTACAATTGTCACTTGGGTATCGTTGGGTACCGCATCAAAATACCCTCGAATAGCTGACTAGGTTAAAATTCTGTAAATGGCTCCTAAAAGCAAGTTTTTGCTATATCCATCGAATGAGCTCTGCGTGGTCTATCAGCTGCTGTAAGGATATCGTGTAGTGAGTTTAATTTCCAACCCGAAAGAAAACCTATGTTTTAGGTAAAAACGAGATACATTTTTGACACCTTGTGTATTATGTGCGTAATGTGCCGAAGCGGCCCAGAACATTGGTCTTATTAGTAGCTGCGCTGTCGTTAAAACCACAAGGAGTGGTTTGCTGGGTCTAGAAATAATATCCTAGAGAACCTAGAGAATACACCTTGCTTTGGCCGACTGAGTTTAGTAATGACGATCTAAGGTACTTTTACAGGAACGGCCGGCACACAACTCCTGTGCGTGAAATGATGTGCTGTAGTCAGTAGACTACCGTTAAAAAAGTTAGGTTGAGGTAGATACTTTCGAGCATGCATACCTCATGATTATTTGATCCAATAATGAACTACGGCGTAACGCTGCATCTTGCCCGGTATCAAGCATCAAGTAGTAATGATGACCGCTTTTACATAAAATTTTCACAGATGCTGACTAGTAGTGTATGAAGGTCAACATAGATCAGAGATCGGAATGTGTGGCTTCAGCAGAAAAGCTACGATATAAGTCCCACCAGATTTTCATCTAAAATCTGGTGGGACCAAATCGCTGCGTTTGGTAGCATTGCAGAGATCTGATTTACTAGAACCAGACAATGATTCGGCATGTTCATTTGACCGAGTCGCATCGGAATCAATCAGGCTATGCAATAGAAAAACCCGACAGTCCATGAAAATGTTAGGCCTCACACGGTAAATACAGTCACAGCTATTTTTCGGAAGTTCAAATGGAAGGTTTCGTTGTATCCTCTATATACTCCAGACCTGACGTTGGTAGATTTTATGTTTTCCGTTCATTGGATTAGGAGCCGCTTATTTGACAGTGAAATAGGTTTTAAAATCTGACTGAATGAGTTCTTCTACAGCAAAAAAACTTCCGGTGAAAAGAAATAAATTGGTTCACAGATGACAAAAGGTCGAGAACAATGACGGAAGATACTTATTTTCACCGAAATAAATGTGACGTTTTCGCTTAAGCATTAAAGCGCAGGAACCTCCTTTCCAACTGAATATTACGAAGTCAGACTGCTCTATATTTTTCATCGTGAAATACAGTATTTCCCTGTAGAAAAAAACATGTCTAAGACTAATGCCATCGTTGTTTACAAAAATGAAGGGTCTATTTTAGATCTATTCTCGCATATAATCATCATGGACTTACAGATTTTGAGATCTTTGGTAGTTTGTAGTTCATTGTGTTCCGCTAATTCGTAAACGGTTTATCGTTTAATGTCTGTGAGCTTTTGCATATTTTGAACGAGGAAGCGTAGACAGAGATAATAGGGGACACCGTTTTAAGAAAAATGCCCGAAGTGCTCAGTCGTGGCAATTGATCAAGTTACTATTGATTTTGTTACTAGTACTGCATGGGCTGGCCTCTGCGACCGTCTATCAATTGCATTCTTGTGAGAAGCGATTATTTAGAATTGCATTGGGTGTCTCTTCTAGTCGGACATCTTTGACAAGTTTCAAGTTCCATCTTGGCTATAGCTGCCCTTTAAGATCTGTTTATCACAGCGATTCGTCGTGGATTCCAGTGTAAGGGATTACCAGCATTTTGTGAACCATGGAGGCCCCACTACTCAATTTGAAAATTCCACAACCGACTTAAGTACAACTTATCTTGATCGAAAACTTAAGAAGTTAAAGTATAACAACATAAGGACAAGCTTTCTTTATGGATTATTTTTGGCCATTGTGGCTGTTTTAATAATAGCTATAGTAGCATTCGCCGTTGTTAGTCTTAACGACGCAAACAAGCGCATCAAGCATATGCTCGAAGTTACCGACAGGGTGTCTGTATTTATGAGAGACACAGAGCCGATTCTAGGGCCACTTGCGCAGCGAAACGCAACACTGGATACAATTATTAGAGAAGTTCTGTTCTCCACCAGGAAACAGCTAGGGTCGGTCATCAATGGCCTAATATCTGCCGGGGAGATAACATTAAACGGTGCTGACTTCCGATTTGATATTGGCCGGTTGCTGGGGAAATTCTGTAATGCTGATTGTAATAGGTTTAATCGCACACAGGATGCTTACATTAAAGGAGTACCGCTGCGAGCAACACTCACCATAGAAGATATAGGCCTTAGTCCAGCCCTTATTTTGCAATTCAGATGCTCCGCTACAATCGGCGCATTCGTTGACTGGCCTCTTAAAAACAATATTGGTTTAAGTATATTAAAAACAGGCAACCACGCTGTGGCACATGTTATTGTAACACCTATGGACTTCATCAATTGCGAAAATCCAGGTTCTCCTGGTCAGAAGACATTCGAATGGCAGGTAATAAAGTCGACCGTGAATCACGCCATTAAAAACGATATTGTGCGTTACAGGGTCGAACTCCTACATCTTACTTCTGGATAATCAGAGGTACTCAGTTGTATCTTACGCGAGCTTACAGATTTCTATGTATATCGGCTCCCTGATTGTCTGTAACTAGTAAAATGATTGAGATACTTTGAATTCGCTTTTTAATTTTTTTGTTTTTCCTTTTACTTTTTTTTAAATTTAAAAAATTGTTTTTTTTTTTTAATTCTGCCTGCTTCGCTATTTTAAGCCACGTTAGTAAAAAATAAAAGCAAAAAATCTAAAATCTTAGTGGCTTACAATATGTAAATATTACATACTGTACGTACGTATAGACATTGTCTGTATAATAGTATCGAAAATATAATTAAGAACGTTCTAATATAATTTTGTTCAAAGTCTAGCCTTCATCAACTCAGTCGTGCATTGTTTATTAGTTTCTGCTAAACATAATACTATTTTCCGGTATCCTATTCCACTTACTCAATAGAAAAAGCTGTCATACCGCTTTTGCTCGAATGGCCATAATTACGAAAGAACTGATGGTGTGATTTCATATAAGCATTGCTTTAAGGGTTAAAATTTTGCTCGTGCCCACTGAAGGTTCTGTACGTCGGTTTATTGTCGACATGATCTCTGAAGGTCACGAGTGCATCGTAAATTCACGCCTTTCTACGCCAGGAGCTTCGGTAACCCTAATCCTCCTCATTCTGAACAGCCCTATCAGGATTTTTACAAGACACAACTTTTTTTTTTTGACTTGGGTTTGAGGCTCAATACTGAAGCAAATTACCTATCGTAATTTGTAGCATCAGTGAGTAGATGCCGGCAATGGTTCTAGAGAAATCGTGAAGTTGCTGAACATTAACGCATGTATCTATGCACATTTATTTCACACCATTTGTCTAGACAATTTTTTTAATGAGCTTATTCTTCCGAACCAGCAGTACCCGAACAATGTTTATAATTTTACTATTGATGCTTGTAAAGTATACATCTTTGTACTTTACATAAATGTAGTACTGACCAAAGAGTAGCGTGCTTCTACGTGTCGAAACTATAACAGCTACTTACGATTGTGATTATAGAAATTGATAATTATGTAGGTGAATAAAACATTTAAGCTGCAACCAAGGCAGAATTGGGTGCCAACATTGACCCTACCACGCTGTGCCTCTACAGTCCTATTCCGCCAAACAGGTCATCGAAACTATGAACATAAATTTTTATTTTCTATTTTCCTATTAAGTCTATTTTCCAATAGTGAATATTGATGCTAGTAGTTTCATATTTTTAGAACTTATATTCGCGATTTTTTTTCTCTGTGACGGTCAATTTAGATTGAGTGAATGGCCTCATTTGTAAAGTCGGTCCGCAAAATGCACTATAAGATACGAAATCGTGCTACCCGAACATCGACGTATCCTATAGAATATGTGTAACCTGTTCGCTTTGTTTTTTTTATCTGGCTACGCAAAGACGGACTTATCAAAAATTCAAAGATGTCCACAGGAGATTGACGCGCTAGGATAGATCTCGTCAAGAAACGGTGGACCACAGCAACACAATTATGTCGCTTCCTAGAAAGTTTTGACTAATTGTCAAGAAAGGCCTCGCACCGGAGGACGCCAGTGATGATATTTTCGTAAAATTTGCAACGATGTATTTTCTTGTGGGAGTACAGACGATGCTGCTGCATCTGCTACTTCGATAATACGACGTCTTTATAATTATTTACGCCGAACACAGAAATGAAACTATTGATTAAAGGAAAGGAAGTAACCGAATTCGGTGGTAAATCGTCAAAATATATACGACTATCACATGATGCGCCCTATAATGGACAAACTTCGTAAAATAAGACACTGTGACGATAGCATTGGGTTTTGTACCGCTACCGTCGGCAGTTCGCGCACGCAGTTCTTGCCAACATCGTCGCCTTATTTATGTATTTTATGGTGTCGCTTCTATCAACAATAGCCGTGCGTCAGCTAATTTGCTATATATCCGTTTCAAGCTTGTTGCTTGTATTTTTCGACCGGCTTTGTTTACACTCGTCCAAGTGTCAGAAGTTAGATAAGCCGTCATCTAGACTGAACTGTGAATCTGGTTAACAATGCCTCGCGAAGGCTTTCACGAAGAATTCGTGTAGCGGAGACAACCTATTCATTATACCTAATATATACGGTTGTGTAACTGTATGTGACGATTAGCCAGAGTGTAATTCTCAATATATAACGGCAGCTTGCGGGATCGATGGCTGCAGTCTAACTTGGAGAATGTCGTTTACCTTGATATGTTTGAATTGTGATGATCGAGAGGGTTACGACAATTCGGATTCGTCCCAGTATCCCACTAGAGCTAGCAAGGTCATAATTCACCGCAGATCCCGAAGACAGGCCTAGCCCTAGCTTAAGAAGAGAGTCCAAAGCTCAGTATGTTCTCTAAACCAAAAGACCCTGAGAGTTCTTCACCAGCCCGCAGGCTAACTGGAATAATACAGGAGTTGAGCCCAAGTAGTCAAGATCTACGTATTACAGAACTCGAAACTCGACTAGCTGACACGAAACGCCTCTACGGAGTCACTATGGCATGCACTATAATCGTGGTAGTTATCCTTGTGATCTTTACCATTATAATATTCACACGAACGCAGAATATGTCCAAAAAAACCGTAGAATTAATGGAAAAAGCGCAGCCTTTTCTGGGACTCATGGAAGACGATACTAACACTTTCAAGAAACTATTGACAAAATTTTTCTCTGTACCAGAAGTAAAAAACGTTTTTGTAAATACTGTTCTCGAGGAAATTGATGCGGAGGATATTGTGACAATGGTCCTTCGAAATGTTAAGCAGAGGCAAATTCTACTTGAGTTTTTTTTAAAGAGTCTATCCTTAGATAGTATTCTTAAGGATGCCCTGGTTAATATCGGTACGAATTTCGACCAGTTAGTTAACGGAGTGATACTGAATGGCTCCGTCACACTTCAAGGAGCTGACTTCATATTTCCATATAACAAGACTCGCAACGCTAGCACTTCGTATCAAGAAACGACTCCCGGACAAAGATACCGAAAAAACAGCTTGAACAAATCCATTGTTGTGTATCAAAACTCCTTGACTGGATTCGTCAAAGGTGTGCTAATGGAGGTCAATGTTACGGTGTCCGACGTCGGTTTTGACGCAGGATTAAGGATAACACTTCGATGTTTGGTTTTAGATTACCCCATACAAATATTTCCTCTTGCTGGGAATATTGGCATTACTGTTTTAACAAAAGGTCATCAAGTTTTAGTGGTTAAGGTCCGTAACCTTAGTGACATTATCAGTTGCCAAGATCCAAGAAAAGAGGGCTCGTACATGATTCCATTACCACTATCATTCTTAAGCAAAGCAGTCCATAATGGCGCAATCCGCATACGAGTTGAACGCTTGCCATAAGACAGCATTTGATATTACCCCGAAAAGCAGACGATTTAAATTGGTCTGTAATGGATGCCGTCCGCGAGAACTAGAGAACTTATCGCAAAGGTTAAACAATATTCATTTTGTTATTTGTGAATAAAATAATATTTAATTGCACTATAAATATAATAAACTAAACCAAAGTAGACTGAAATTTGCAGGAATTATTTCAACCGAGAGCTGCACTGTTTAGGAACTACCAAAAATGTCTGTCATTATTAATTTTCACTTGTTAAGTCAATTTTTAAAGTTTGTTTTTCTATTTACATTTTGCCTTACTCTTGCATTGTTTTTGATATATTTGAGCTGCTATACTAAAATCAGCTTTTGTGATTTTCCTTCAAATTTATTTGCCTCTTAAGTTAGATTGGGGGTCCCTTTACTTTTAACTGTTTTTACTATACATTTGTTTTTATTTTGTGAAACGATAAAGCCACTGGAGAAATGGTACACAGCTTAAAATAATCTTTCTTTATTCGGACAAAACAGTAACAATAAGCATGTAAACTAATAAACAATCTTACCGGTGAAATATAACACATGGCTATAAACCATTAACATTTAGAGGCAGAGATTTATGAAGCTTACAGCTAATTAAATGCTACATGAATTTTCTCTCGGTCAGTGTTTTCTTCTTCCACAACATGTGTAGCAAACTTTTGCAGAAATTTATACCAAGCGGATTACACCCACACCAATCAACAAAAAAACATCTGTTTTTAAAAAAAGTAAATACAAATACTGCTGAATTTTTCGGAATAAACCAGCGCACGCTGTGCAACTGCGTAAAATTCAAGTAGTCAATGTCAAAAGTTTGTCCACAATCGCCTTGAAAGTTCCCGACGTTTTACAACGAGTTACCCTTAACCACATAGTGGAAAGAAAGGTAAAAAGAAGAAAAAAAGAAAGGACAAAACCTGTGCGAATTATTACGCTGCAGCTTGTCCCCTCGCGTAGATAAAAAGAAAAAGCCAAGATCCATATTAACGCAGCTTCCGATCAAAAATGTAGGATGCAGATCTTCGTAGATATTCTACATATGAGTCTACGCATAATGTACGCATGCCTAGTTTAATCACTGTCTTATATTCTATATATAGTCTAAAGCATGATCGGGGGCAACGGATGTTTTAAATATACGTTACTATTTGGATTAGTATTACTATTCTTGATTTTGACTGTTTTCAAGCTCAGGGGCACAAAAACTATCCATACCCTACCGGAGATTGTACTGAAGAACTTCTTAATCGATCAATGTAGTGGTTTATAAGGCCTATATTTATAGCTTGTGGTTTGTTGATGAATGTGTAAAACATGTATATTTAAGAAATCTGCAGGTGCCCGAAAACCGTCCACGATGCCACTTAAATTGCCGGGCAACAATTTCCAGCGAGTGCTCATTTTTCCGTTTCGACCTTGACGGGACGACATTTTATCAATGATTTCTGTAAATGCTCAGAGAATCCCCCTGTAGATGACTCTGTGGGTAACACTAGAAAAGATTTGTGCCACATTTGTATGCAATAATATGCCAATTTATTAAAGAACTCGAATCTGCTAAACTCTTTGTTGTGATTGAGATAGTGTTTACTATTTCTTTCTATAATTATGCTGACAGTTCGAATATCAAGGAGAATGAACGAAAATAACATAATTACTGCAGCATGTCTAGCATTTCTCCACGTATCTGGCGCAACTTTCGTCATCACAACAAACTTCGTCAGCAACCACCTCGTTTTTTCCCGAAGGTTGAGACCATACTGGAACTCGACAGCAGGACGATTCCCTCCGGTTGGTATAGATCACGTATTTAGTTCCTGCAACTATTTGAGAGGTAACTCCGTAAACGTCTTCCGGTGCCAGGTTTGCGGTTTTCACTGCCTTTTGCACACGCCCGTCCGAGCAATTCGCTGTTGAGAATTTGCCAACCAGATGATTCTCTTTGTGTACATCCAGTCCGTACGTGCTATTACAACGCGGAGCTCCATCTGCATAGCTTTCAAGTGAGAATGCCTTGTCTGCTGGTGACAGGCATATCCCAAAAATACTAATGACGACTATAATTAGGAACGACATGGTGGCAAAGTTGAAACGAACCGAAATAGTTTTTACCGGCCGATCGCTTCGACTGATTGTGAGCTGTTGCTGGTATCCCGAAATTTAGCGAAACATTGACTTCACTGCGTTTTATGATTGCCAGTAAATGGTCGGATGAACCTGCAATGTCGTTGAGCGAGAGGTTCTTCAAGCTAGTCCAGTGAAGTTACGTAATAAGGAAGAAAAAAGGGCCCTAGACTACGCAGATAGCGAAAGAATAACAGGGAACGTTAACTCTCACCGAAATTAGATATCCGTCATCTAGAACATCGTGTATAGCACGACCAATTGAATAACAGATTCCGTGGGCACTAATAGCACAAAATGGATAGAAACTTACAGTAGTAGAAACGTGTAACTGGAACAAAGGCCGTCGTAATCTACCGTTCGCCAAGTTATGAATGGGACGCCGGGAAACTAGCCATTATATGAGCAACTTCTTCCTTTATAAAGTGATTTTTCCTTTATGCTTAATGGCACATCAGCGAAAATAGCTCTTACCTAATCTAATGTTGTAAACCTATCACTAAATGACGTATTGGGGGGCTTGCGATGTACTATAGTGAAGATAAGGACACGTAGTTACACAACGCAAAGATACCGACGCAGTAACCGATTATCAGCCCGAAGAAATCCGAAAGCAATCCACGTC
Source organism: Varroa destructor (assembly GCF_002443255.2). Taxonomy (NCBI): domain Eukaryota; kingdom Metazoa; phylum Arthropoda; class Arachnida; order Mesostigmata; family Varroidae; genus Varroa; species Varroa destructor. The sequence goes on along the minus strand of NW_019211456.1, from coordinate 40,339,105 downwards.
GTACCCTTAAGCAGCTCCGCTAACTATCAAGAAATGTGCCACCTAGAAACAGTTTTATGATCCATGAACGTAACAATTAGGTAACGTATGAGACATTATAAGCTGTAATGATTGAAAATTCTGATTATCAATTATAGGTGCTTGGCACAGTACGCTTCATCTTCAAACATTATAAAACGAAGTGGCTACGTAGAAAATTCGTTCGTTGCAGATAAAATAGTTAACCCATACTGAACCCGCTTCTAGCCACTGATAGAAGAAAAACGCGCTTAATTTGTATTTGCTAATGAGGGCACGTTATAGACCTCATATATCCAACAACTAACTTCTACACGTAAGTCTGACGCCATTCGTTCACCACATCAATGTTACCCTTCTTGTGCCAATTACACGCACCGTTTGCCTGTCGCTCGCAGAGTGAGCGCAGGATGCCGCCGATAGGGGTCGAGATAATACAGCCTGACGTTTTCCAGATAGTTATTCTCGTATATTTTTCCTAGACTCCGCTAAAAAAGTAGTCTACTCATAAACCTGTACGCAGAATCATATGCCGAACGGTTGTTTCGAGAGGGTTTTTTTTTCTACACGGCATATCAATTTAAACTTGTTTATCAGCTTCGTACCTGTACATTTGTAGGAACTAAACATGCTTTGTATTCAGCCCGGGCAACTAGGTTTGGGATCAAATATGTAGTTTTATTTGAGGACACGTTGTGTAGCAAAGTGTTGAAATGTGTAACGCTATTGGGCTACTCCATTTAAAGAATGTCCACTCGAATAAGTCCATCGTATTTGTATTAAGGCCTTTTCGCCGGAACAGCGTTCAGTGTGTATCTATTGCACAGCTGGAAAATTAAGAACGCTGAAGTAAATGTACTAATGAGAAAATTCTACAATGAACTCTAATCACTAAGGGCGGTGGCCATCAAGGGTTCTGAATTTAGGAGCACGATTGCACTACGATCTATGATGCTCGCTTTTCAAAGAGTTTGGTAGGTAAAAGTATCGATAAGAGAGATTTCAACTTTTCTAATAATAATTTATGTGGAGCACATATTTACTGCGTTGTAACTATGCTTCCGTAGGGGTACAGTCATTATGATCATGTTGTGCAGCGCAATGCAAAACTTCAACTTGGAGGTGGCTTGTTAAACGAAGTTAGAATTTTTTACGATTTGTCCTTTTTGATCGGAACATTACAAGTAGTGTTCGTTTAAAGCGAGAGAAAGTTATAAATCCTAAGGAATCCTGTAGGGCTAATCGCTATCAGGAGATGCGCCTATTAGAAACCCATAACACGTACGAATAGCCCAGGACACAAATATGTATCGAAACATACTAGAATATAAATTAAAACATAATATAAGAAGCAGCCATCTCACACGTAAGCTAAATAGTAGATTTTCTAGTAAAATCCTATAAATCAAACCAAGTTCTCCACTGATACACTGGCTAATATCTATAGTCAGAATAGAAGAAAACTTGTACCACCCTAAATCCTGATTTATTTGGCTATTCTAGTACTAAGAGTTCTAAGGGCGCCTCTACCAACAGCACGAAGGTACATCTATTCGTGCGAAGCATCAAGTCGACGGAAATAATCATATGCAGTCCGTTTTAGTGAAATAATAATGGGAAACGATGATACGATTATTATATGTACCTATGTTGATTCAATACTAAGGTAAATAGTAGGTTTATAATTTTGTTAAATCTTTTTCACAAGATTACTATTTTATTCCGACGGCATAGAATATCACGTATCTATTCTTGAGCAAGCGTATTCGAATACACCTCACGCGCTCATTTCCAAGGACAACTTGCTTTTTAAGGGGCTTTATATTGTTCCTCATGATTCAGTGAGCCGATGTTTGAGACGACTTCATGCACTCTAATAAGACCATCATAACGCAACATCATCTTGCTCGCATCATGTAAAATTTAGACCAACGCCTGTTTATCGTGATGAAGAATAATACTAGTCATAATTGCACGGGGGCTCTGTATAAACCCACTAAAAGCACCTTGGTAGGAGTAGCAAATTGGATAAATATCATTATAACGATAATGACAAACACGTATACCGCTGAATTATGTCTGGTCTATTCTTTGTGAGCATAAATTGTTCAATTTAAAGTTTAGCAAAGACAGGTTGCTCAGAATCCTTTGAAATTAATGCAGTGGCAGCGGTCGCCACGTCCTCAGACTGCAGATGACATGCGTTCCACGTGGCCATGAATTCCAATGCCTGATCGACGGGATAGCTGCGCGAATAAACCAAATTTACCTGCAAGTAAAAATCTGGCGTTGAAATACACAGTGACAAACAAATAAAGTAATTCTAGACTGGAATAGTGTGTACGGATAGCATTAGACCTCTTTTATATGCAGGTTCTCGCACACGCTTCAAGTGGCGATGATCATATATACCTTCGTTCCCTGTACGGCAACCGGTGATTTCGCAGCGATGGTGTTCGCGAGTTCGAGTGACACTTTCATAAGCTCATCCTTGTCTTTGACGACCTTCGACACGAGACCTTCTTGCCGAGCTTCCTTTGAGTCAATTCTCCTACCGGTTAATGCCCATTCGCTAATCAAAGATCCGTTGCCCACAATTTTCGGCAAGCGTTGAAGCACACCAACGTCGGCGCACAGGCCCACATCGATTTCACGAATCGTAAACCATGCGTCTTCGGTACAATACCTGGATAGCAACAGCATCACTATTAGATTTCTTCTTATCTGTAAGAAATGAAAATGATAAATGGCTTTTTCGTACAAGAAGCACCGAGAACTTAGTGGAGCACGGAGTAAATCAGGGTCGCTATTTTTCAAATGGAACATTATTTGCATTTCATATGAATTTGATTTTTTCCATTTGCCATATGCCCAAGATTACCCAGTATTTATTTTCGGGAGTTTTAGAAGCGTATAATGCACATGCATCGGTGCCGTTCGACGGTACCCAGTGTAAGACTTGTAAACCCACCGAACCCATAAAGTCGGTACTATGTTGGAAATTAATCGATGACCCAGATTCTACAGACACTACGTCTGGAAACATTCGGGTGATTCTTTTGTCGAGTAGTATATGATAGTGGTAAATTCAACGATTTACTTTCCGTAGAGCAAATAAATGCGGTTACACTGTTGTTTCAAGCTTACTGCATTTCTAACAAGGTTCTTCCCAAAGATTCCTTGATGAATTGATCATTCAATTCATAAGCAATGGATCTTATACCCGAGCTTGCATATAGAACCTATCTTTTATTGTTTATGACAGATGTGAGATACGTATAGTGGGTTACGTAAACGTAAAAACACATTTTGAATATAATGAACATATAACAACTACTAAAGCTTTACTGTCCCCTGTGAGGTCGCCTACCCCCTGCATTAGCCTGGCCGGTTTTTATAACAGCTGACCGCTCTTAGGCTGTTCCTTAAGGCATCAAACAGCAGCAGGAAACTCATTACCTGATATCGCATGATGCGATAAGGCTGTTGCCCGCACCAATGCATCCGCCATGAATAGCTGCAATTACGGGCTTCGCGCACTTCTCTATTGACGTGACAGTATACTGGTAGCGTTGAATAAGATTACGAACTTTGACGAATTTTCTAGAAGCGTCGTCACCATACGCGCCAAATCCCGCCAAGACCGCTGCAATTATATTGTTATATACGTTAATAATAATAATTCCCTATCGAAGTTCTCGACAAGAGATGAAGTGTGATTCCGAGAGTGACGTATCGAGAATTACCAACTTGCTAAATTCCACATTATTCTACTGGAATTTATTTGATGACAGTGGCAAAAAGAAGGGCATAATATTCTCAGGGTCGACTTGTCTCACGAGTGATAGAAATATCGAATTGATTGAAAAGGATTTCCACACAGTCATGGGTCTCTATAGCACTAAGATGCATTTAACGAGAGCGCGAACATCTATTACAGAATACCACGCAATAAATTAGATGACGTTAGAATCTCCCAGTGGAAATGTTTGTAGAAACTACCATTCTTAGGTAATCAAATGTTTAAATACAGATCGCTTGTGTCCAAGATATTTTGTAACTGAATTATATATATGGCTTATATGATGGGAGCGTATGATTCGTGAGTTTGTTTGAGATTGAACCAGCGAAGAAAAAAAGAAGTGGAACTTGATTCAATTAGAAATAACAACTGGTACAATACGATGCGTATGTACTTGTGCGATGTATTAAGTATTTCGAAAACGGAAACACCGACATTAAAAAACTGATTCTTCTAAAATATATGTCGCAACGGAACGCGCGTTGTGTCACTATGATAGCATGAAAATGGTGATGGGTTGCGGATAGGCTGTGTGTAAGCATTAGGCCAATACTAACCGGCCTGCTCTGTAAGGTCGAGTCCAGCGGTAAACATCGCTCCAGAGCCTGAGAATATGACGACTCTGCAATTTTTTCATGAAGAACATTTGCTTTATCATGTGACTAAGCACAACATTGTTCGGGAATTCTGTTTGATACCACACTTACACATGAATGTGTTCAGACACACAAGTATCTATGTGAGTCGTACTCTCCTGCTAACTCGTTAAACCGAACAAAAAATAAAATACGAAATTCACGTTCCCAGATTTTTCCTTGGAAGTGACATATTTGAAACGAACGAGCCACTTCTCTAACTTCTATGTAAGTGGTAATTGGATAAACATTAGGTCATTGCTTTCAAAATCTACCTCACTCCCGTGCTCTCAGACAGCAAGTGCTTTTCGACCCGTCCACACTCTACTTGCAATGCAAAGATTTATGGATGCTTACCGGCAATCGGGATCGGTGTTTATCAAGGCAAAACACTTCGGTATGTCGGTCCACATCGCACTATTCATGGCGTTCCTCTTCTCCGGCCGGTTCAGCTCTACATTATAGACAAATGGCGCCGGTTTATACACCTAGAAAATGCGAAACGTCATTGCATGCAGTTAAGTTGTAGCCGTTCAACATCCTTCCCTCCTTCCGTCCGTCCGTACGAACGACTCAGTGTATGCGTGTTAGAGTAGGCGATTCTAATACGTATAGAATAGTCTCTAGCATAGATAATACCTTTAGACCTTTAGAATTATGCTATAGTCTAACAGCTCGAGTTCGAATCCCTCAAGTGTCCGCCTTTGAGGATGGACCGCTCATAGTTCAGAAAGTTGACTTGTTCAGATAGAAAGGCGATTATTTGTACGGCCATATTGGAGGAAAAAACTTAGCTTCCGGTATCCAAGGGTATCCTTCGCGATGTTTGTTTAACATTTTCAGCTAGAACAGCTGTCATTGTTTTATAGATCTACGCATCACTGAAACCAGCATCGGGAAAGGTTTACCCACTATGTTATAAAGTTCCACTACAGATTTTTTATCACTTTTATAAAATGGCTTATAAAGTATGCATGAAAGGACGTGTGTGAACTGTGAAATATAAAGCAAGTAGGATTTGTCTGGCAACGAATACACGAAGTAAGGTACGAATGCCTTACTTCAGTAAATATTTCGTATATTTGCTAAAATTCTAATATGAAACATTTTATAGAAGTGTGACTTTATATTTATAGGTACATCACTATCTTAACTTCTTGTCTTCTCTTTCCTTTACAAACTTGGTGTGTAATAACTAAGTATAGTTCTTGGATTGCTCTACCTCTGGGGAGTTACTTCACCAAATACTTTAGGGACCTCGATACACATGCGTTTCGTGTTATTTTTTTCTATCAAACGATTACTAATTATGATTTTTTCTTATTTCCGCTTATTGACGGGCTGTATTCCGTTAGGTTTAAGAGAAAAAAAATCAAGAGCACTTCGATTCTTTTTGTCAAACAATCGTCTGCGATGACTTGGCGTGATGAATGGCTCGGCCTCGCTCTTCATTTAATCACAGTTTCCATTGATACAAACAAATATATCACAGCTTTATTTGAAGATGTAGCATTTGTCCTAGAAGAAAATTTTGCAGCACCATGAATCAAATAGGCAGATGTCCGTACTAGATTAAGAACCGATAAAAAATGTACTTCAAAAACAAACCGGATAAATGCAATTAGCGGAAAGTTTAACTGACCTCCTAATTATAGCGAACAAGGTATTTGCTCTTGAGATATATAACTTAGAATTTCTTTTTCGTTCAATTAAAGTACTTCTGAACGTCCCCGTGCCAGGGCAAATGGGCTTCCAAATATATTAGCGCGAATGCAAAGAGGTCACGAGATATTAAGTGAGCGACGATTCTGGAGAACTATGTTTCATGACAGCTGAATGGTAAAGGCAGCTGAGCTTTATACATGTGTGAAAGATGATTGAATACATTTCTCGGTTGTGGAAGTCTTTCAGGCAGATACTCAGAAAACATTAGGTTCAATTGATTTATTTGATAAACAAAAGTAATATTAGGAAAACTAAGGTATGTGTGTGTACATAATGTTTTTACATAGTTCTCATACAGAAATACCCTTATTACCCACTATGGTCACCTCGATCGACTTAGAAATGGTTCTGCTTCTTGTAGTTCTTCAGCTTTAACTATTTTACCCACCTTGAGTGTCGTGAACTCGGTCGTTGTTGCTGACATTGCGCGTTTGCTTAACTGGCTTGCTCCCGAAAGTATAATATCCGAGGCTCGCCTGACAGCAAGCAATATTGCCATTGGCTTTTAGATTCTACTGCACTATACGAAAACGGATACGCGGCTACTAAATCGTTCCGAGCACAGAACGATACACATTGTCGTTCCGCAGCTCCCTGTCTGGATCCTGGATGTTTCCGTTTGTATCAACCCGTAACAAAGCACAACGGAACAGTTGTGGCAGTAATAAAAGAAAGTTTAACAGAGACGCCACTCTTCGTAACCAACTGGGTCGTTCCTTCCGTCTTTTAGTTCCCTCTCCCGTTTACTTTCGTTCGTTCCGACACAGTCTATGGTGACTGTAATAGAAGCTCAGTAGCCAAACAGATAGCGTTCACTACGCTATAGCTGTACGTAGCAGACAGCTGACCGACACCGGTATATGAGGAAGTATAACGCATAAACAAAAACATCGTCGCCATCAGTCGACGAATTTACTCTTACTTGAAATGTCTCTCGGTCGAATTACGGATATAGATCTATTTATTAATTAAATAGAGTTAAAAACCTACGCTTCTGAGAGGCACTGCAAGACGATAGGCGCGCGGAAGTGCAATAGACATTCTTCCAGCCGGTACCAATATTTATAGATGAAAAAACACAGCGACATAATTTACACAAAATGCCACGGTCAGGATAGCAATAGCGTGTGCTTTTGAAAATGATTATTCTGGTTGGAACCGGGTTGCAAGGGTTGCGGCGACGGCTCACGCAGGCTTGGCACTGTCTATCAACCTGTATAGAACCTTTCTGCGTGGAAAGAGCAAGCACGCAGCTCTTATCTATCGCGCAGCTATTAAAACCGGCTATCTACAGATACACAGAGTACCGTGTTTTGTCTGAATTGAATCTAAGAACATCGTACGCTGACACGCCAACAGGACAATAGGTTGTCTGACCTGAGGTGGGTGTGCAGGAAAAATACCTGTTATGGTATTAGACAATAATCAATCTTAGTGTATTGCATTTAACGCGTGTGCGTGTGTGTTTGAGTGGAAAGTGCCATTGGTCTGTCTGCGTCCGCCTTTCCGTGCAAGATTATCAGCGAGCTGCGTGTCCCCGTTGAGCAGTCGAATACGTGACATAGAGTAAAATGGATCGTGTAAAGGGGCTGATCGAAAGTTACACTGACTTTCCTAAGAAAGGCGTCCAGTTTAGGTAAGTTAACTTCGCTGACGCTGTAGCCAAATTAAGTTAACCATAATAATAATAAGAATAATGCCGCTGTTGTTGCAACGATTGGATTACTATAGATGATTTTCCAAATGTTTGTCTGTTGAATTCTTGTAAAATAGCACCCAATAGCGAGTTCCACTAAGTCGTTATATAGAATAAACATGAGTTCTATTATGCATGTACAATTTTACTATACACGTATGCATTTTATGTACATATGGTTCATCTTTTCTTCTCTGTGACATAGTGGCCTTCGCAGCTGATGTGGGGGCGCCTGCATAATGGGCGCGCATATAATTAAGTTATTTTTGAGAACTGATGTGCATTAAACCCGAAACTAAGAGCGCATATTTATATATATTTTTTTAATTCAATTTCAAAGTTTTTTCGAAGTGCATTTAACGACTGAATTTAGCTTAGAAACGTAAAGACGCCGTTTGCAGCTGTTGTGGGTTTACGCGTAGTACGTGAGAGAGGGAGAGGCAACGCTGGAGGTGTTTTTCATTGGTTTGTTCACGGCCCAGTTTTTAATTGTGGCTACTACAGGAACCTAATTTTCAAAAACGGCTCATTAATAATCATTGCAATATCGATTAGAGCTGACCGATAAGTTATTTTTTTTTTACCAACTTCGATATCATCAGCCATGATGTATGTCACAGCTATCCTGTATCTATTTATTAATTAACAGTTTTGTTGTTAATGAAAATGTATAGTGTATATTAGATTGTTACATTTTCGAGTCTTAATTCAAATAGTTGTTTGTCGTTGTAAATAAATGCAGAATATATATATATATATATTCTGGTGTTTTATTAAAGCGCGGCAACATGGTATTATAAATGGTATCAAAGTATTAGAGCTGGGGTTGCATCACCATAACGGAGACGGTCAGTACCCATTAGTAACTTGAAGATGAGTGGCTAACTTACGATAAGCGCATTTAAAAAAAATATACTCAATTAGATTTTGGTTCGATTAAGTTGCGCATTGTTGATGCTAACTTCAGTACAGTGTAACTGCAAGTTGACGAAATTTCCGTATGTCAGAAAACGATGCTTAAATATTAGAAATAGACAATGCAATATAACACACTATTATAATAACAAAAGATTTAATGCCAACAATAAATACTTCGGATATGTGTGTGTATATATATACAATTATTTCTGTTTGCTATAGATCTTAATGCCCCGTTAAAAAGACATATAATTTCATTATAGGAAGTATTGTTGTTAATATGAATAAATAATATTTGGTTACCCATTGCAGGGATATTATGCCTGTTTTTCGTGATCCAGAAGCCTACACCTCACTGCTAGTCGCGTTACAGAATAGGATATCGGCGTTGGCTCCTGATTGCGCTGGCCTGGTCGGGACGGAATCTCGGGGTTTTATGCTGGCCGCGCCTCTGGCAATTCGTATGAAGTTACCATTTATACCCCTTAGGAAACCTGGAAAATTACCCGGTCACGTTTTTCAGAAATCCTTTGAAAAGGAATACGGAAAGGTTCAATCTTCTTCCTTCTTTTTTGTGCTAATCGTTATTAGTAGCCATTCCAAAAGAAGAAACGCATTTTGGCCTCTATTTTGTAATGACATTTCATTGATGTTTTTCATGCTGGTAAAAAGTGTTTCACGAAATGATCGGACTGAATCGGAACGGTTCTTTTGGCAACCTGCTAGTTTATTACAAAGCATGCTTCCAGCGTTTGGTGGAGAAATGTACGTAAAAAACATAAGATCTGCTACTTGTTATTGCTGGCTATTTGCCCAGACCGCTTGACACGGATTACTTCCTGGGCTAGCCAGCTTTCAGCTTAGCTAGCTATGATAAAAACAAGGGTCAAGAAAATTCAATCTTGACAATATTTTGTTGGAATATATCATTAACTATGGCATTCCAAATATGTTTTATGCTTTTTTAAAGCAAAATTTCAAGTCGGTAACAAGAACACATATCAGTCAGAGGCAAGTTTAGAGCTCAAAAAATGGTGCCCTAGAATGCAGATTGTTACCGCTTCAGAACACCCTTCTGTCCTCTGCCTTAAGTATAGTGACTGCGGTTGTACATTTCGCGCACGTAAGATCTTGATGCACTGCGGGAACCTTAGCTAGCCTATAAGTCAACAATATCAACGCAAAAACAATCGGTAAGACTCACTTGTAGCTCTTCAGTATTTAAAAAATCTCCGGTCTATTTGGACTTGGACGTGCATCTGGGAGTCGTATCTAGTTTGTTTATGTAATTGAATGCTCCTTTGTTCGGATACACACCCGTGTTGATGCTTAACACACTGCGATGCCCCTTTCGAAAGGGGCTGCCCATTGAGGTTTAATCTGTACTGTGAGGGAGATACACGTGCAGCTCATAGATTGGTGTCAATTATTGTCCAACGAGATAGTACTAATGAAATGTCGACAGTTTAAGAGGTTTATTTAGATTGTGATTGACTTTGTTATAAATTACTATATTTTGTCTTTTATATTTATATTATCGTGCTATGTGTGCTATTGCTATGTAGAAACCCCGTCCAGATATGTGTTAAAGTTATCATCGTACGGAGAAGGCACAGACGATCTAAATGGCAAGGCTTTGTCAGCGAAGCACTATTGAAGAACCTCACATAACTGAAAATTGTTATTGTGAGTATAATTAGCTCGATCAATTTGCTCAGAAGCAGATACATACACTTTTTAAGTTACCTGTTAACTGTTCTGAGAAACCTGTCGTCATGCGCCAATTAAGCTGGTTACTTGGGTGACAATTGGGTATTATAAAATTAACGCGTTTTTCATTAAGCATAGGGTCGACTGTAGTGACCCCATGCGGATTCCCATTGGTTGGGGTGACTTTTTGTAGTTATGAAATTCTTCAAACAGCGTCGCTAATCGTTGGAGACGACAGGTAGGACGAACCAACTGAAGTATCTAATCTTTAAATATTAAATCAAGAAGCAAGTGCTACGCATCTTAGCTTTACCAATGACGGAGACACGTAAATAAAATGAAGTCCAACTCTTGTCTAACCGTCATTCCAACCTATTAAATGAAAACAGCCTCGTGAGTAACCTTCAACCAAACGAAAATCAAAAATAATCTGATACGTATTCTGCGTAAATCCATATCGGGTTTCGAGCACTTTGTTCTTCACGTCACGTAAAATGTCAAATCGATAGCTAATTTGATTATTACTGATCGCTGTTGGAGCACCCAGCAAACACATTGTAGCTGAAGATCGGACGTTTTCGTACCCGGACCCGTCGTCTGCTGAAAATATTGTTTTTTTTTTTTGGTTGACGTATTGGCATCGCGCATTTTCCCTAATCGGCTTAAATTAGAAGACGCCTGTTTCTCCTGTTTGGCACGGTATTATATTGTGAAAGGGATTTGAGATAAAACTAGCAAGTGATCGTACGATTGACCGCCTGCTAGTCGCAACGCTTCGCTGGAAGCACTGCCTGCTCTCCACCAGTCATGGAGTCCTGCTGATCAAACACTTCCTGCTTTATCATGTCAAGTGTTTGGTTGATGATTTAGTGAGTTTGAGTGTGCATTCCATATGAACTCCATATTGCTTATCTCGCATAACTCTCGCGGTCTCTCTCTCTCTCATGTTAAGTATTTTGTTCCAAGTCTTATTCATTCTACTTAAGGTAAAAGCTGCGATCGCTCAAATGAGCCAATTTGTAACCCTGGGAATGAGCCTGAACCAGGACATCGACGACAACTTATGTGATGTTGCTCAATAGATACTTCCATAACTTCAGAACACTGATGTTCGTTTTAAGAATAGTAATCTGAGTAGTAACCTGTGCACTCTTTGTGGTACCTTACGTAAAAATTGACTGTCATTGACGCTCTCCCTATCAGTTTGTATTGGAGTGCGCCTCACTCATTTTCGTTAACTGTAGCGCCTTTCGGACTCGGGAAAGTTAAGTTGAGATAAGTACCAAATTTAGTTAATATCATATCACTTGGTGGTTCTATTTATCGTGTGATTCTGGCCACTTCCTACTCAGTGATGAATATTTCAGTTGAGCGCTTGCGTAGCTCCTCAGCTTCTCTGGCTGACTGAAGAATCGCGAACTAATTTCTGCGCTCTTTGGTTGTTATATCTCTCTAGTTGATAATATTGAGTTTTTACGGGTGCGTCTAGCGGTAATGGCGGGTTAGGTAAGGATTTCAAATAGTTTCCCAAGTTTCTGTTAGCAATCATTGTTCTTGGCGTCGATAAATGAATGCTTGTGTTCGCTAAGACTGGAAGCCAATAAAAATTGACAGTGCTGTAGATTATTGACGTACAGATCATATAGCATACATAGTAACGAGTGTGGACCTATTTGTTGTTTGTACGTAATTCTATAGGTTATTGCCCAGTCAGAACAGCATAGAGCAACTGTGGTTCTCCAATTGTAACAGGAAGGCAATGCACGATGTATCTGGCTTTAACGAATCAAAGAAGAAGGTGCCAGGTTTATACTACAGCCCAGTGCGTCCCACGAATGAATGTGATCAGCATAGAAAATTAGCCTGGAAAGCTACTAATAGTAATAGATTGGGTACTATGTTCTACTAAAAGTTGAAAATTAATTAAATTTTTTAAAATGTTCTAGCTCTTTTCCGTTTGTCTGTGCCGTTAAGCAAACGCTTTCTTATAGCACAGTTGACGATGTATGGCTCACCTACAAGTTATTTGTATAGCTTTCACTTTAGATTATTATAAAAGACTGACCAATTAATTTCCCGGCCTTTCGACCCATTTAATAGTACTATGAGGTTGGATTAATCTTACTTCTAACGCGTTGGGCAATCACGTAATTGAAATGGATTTCATAAAACCCGTAATGTATAAGCCATGGGCTTCGTAAGCTCAATGAGGCGGAAGCCGGATTACGGTATATCTTACGATACTATTACGTTCAACGGTGAGGAATACGTTTTGTATCAAACTGCTACGTTATTGGCACCATTAGTGTTTCGAACCTTCTGCTAAAAGTTTGCTCTCGTTATTGAAATAGGCCCAAATGTATAGGCAGGATCGTCGTGTGGATTTAGTACAGTCTAGGAAGCATACTAGACGTTTTGGTAGCATTCTTGAAACTAGATCACGGTTATGCTGTGCTTACTATTCAGTGCGTATCCAAAAATTTCATAGGGGCCGATACGACTAAAATTTAGCTATCTCAGGTATAGTATGAGCATCTGGAAGAGATCTTCAATGATGCCTTGACGTTGTGTATGGCGCATTATACATCAAGTTTCATTGAACTCTTTGTTTGGCCGCAGACGCAAGTGAGTGAGTCCGCTGTGTTACGATGATCATCCGTACGTAACGTGACGTCTAGTAAAAAGATTTAATTATTTTACTTTTTCGAAAATGCCAAATTAGTGTTGCTGTTAGATACCCAAAAATTGCATAACGGTCAATTTAAAACACCGGCCCAATCGGCCAAAAATCCTTTTTTTGTCTCCGGTCAGGAGACTTTTGTCTCGGGTATATTGTGTAGTTAGAAAACCGTTCCACCGGAAGTGATCGGCAGGACCAGATTATTTGAATCAGACCTAGGTAAATCAATAAATAAATACTAGCATGTACCGTCCCCGTGATAGCGAAGTGCGTAACGGGTTAGCTTGCTAATATTAGGGACACATCGTGGTCTGGGTTCAAACCCGACCATAGACACACTTCGTTTTGTGCTGGGAGTCAACAACAGCAATACCGGACGTAGAACCCATGTATAGATATACACTTTACCAATAACGAAGACGGTTAACAATCTAAATAACGTGTAGCTTATTGAAATTTATGTTAAACATCGTATTTGAAATGCTTTGCAAAACAGAAATCGGTGGCTGACTTGACCGTTATCGGTCGCTTCCAAAGAGCTCAGAGCATATATATTGTACCCACACCTGTCGAAATCCGACGATCTTGAGTTCTGATATTTGCAGATTCCTATGTTGTCCAATATATACGTCCGATATATATAAGCACTACGGTTCGCGTTCAGAATGACGATGCCAATATAACTGCTCATGTGTATCTGAGGAGGCTTTCGTGCTGCAGCCACCAAATATTGTTATCACATTTAACCTGTCCTTGGGCATCATTGTAACCTCCGTGTATTTGGCAGATGACCTGATCGATCTCTTTAAAGCGTCTTGGTCGCCTAACGAATCGTTCTAACAAAAGGGAACCCCTAATTTAAGCATCGTGAATTCTATAGCTAGTTAATAGGTTTATAGACGTCCGAGACGGCGTGATTCAGATTTTTAATATTAACCATGAGCGTTATTTCACTTCTATACTATTCTTCACGTCTAGTAGTTCTAGTTTCTAGTCTAGTCTAGGGAGGTGGGTCCTTAAATAACCATACTGACCCATGAGAATCTGGCAGAACCTAAAATTGGAGAAAAAAAATTAAATTTAATATAAAAATTATGACCACATGTTAGCTATCGCAAAATGTACAACTTTACATTACAAACAAAAGTATGATAAGGATGTCACAGACAGTTTTTTTTTTTGATTCACGATATTTTCGTGTCATAAATGCGAAACACGTCGCTTCAGCGGTTTCTCAGCATTGACGTACATGTCAGTGATGGGGTTGTTTAGCTACTTCATTGGCATCCGTCGATGAAAATGAGCATACATTTCACTGGTTGGCCTGTATTGTTATGATTGCTCGTGTTAGCGATACCTTAATTAGGCTTTCGTGTCTTTCGTCCAGTTGTCTGAGGGCTTGGTTGATCGGTGCTTTAATTTCCGCAACTCCCTTACCTGTTTAGGACGTGCCTGTCGACAGCACAATAACTCTGTTTTCGCCAAGGTACTTTTCCCGTCTGTAACTAAGTATTAAAACAATGTCACTATGTTGACCTCTTCGAAAATGCTAAAATGCCACAAACAGGAAGTGCACCTACCGAGTGAATAGCAATACGTAACTGGATTGGCCTAAACCAGACCTCGATAACCTTTGTGAAGCGCCGTGTAACATAGGGTCGTATTGTAACGACTGAATAGAACTTTTCCAATCGAAGATTCGTAAATCGATAACTAAGCCAAGTCGATATTTCTACAGGACACCCTCGAAGTTCAAGCAGCCGCTATTGAGAAAGGAAAAAGGTACGTGATCCTGGATGACCTATTGGCAACCGGCGGAACTCTCAAGGCTGCCTGTGATATCATTAAAGACTGTGAAGCCATGGTAAGCAGCTTGCTAAGCATTAGGTGCTTGATCGTAGTACGCTTTAGGTAAATGTCATATGTATATATAATTCGTACTCTACAAAGCAATCGCTAAGCGAATGGCCCGTTCTTTCAATGCGTATGACCGTGAGGCTAAATCGAAATTTTGTAAATGCCTCTGAGCGAGATTGGAAAGTTAGTAATATGATGTACCTGTGGAGGGACATCCTCCACAGGTCCTTTTTCACGTAAAGCGTTCTTCATAGTTACGCCGGCATCTGTTCGAGGATGCTTGCATACTGCTACAAGTGTAACTGGAGAAACTACAACTCATTAAGATGTCTTCTGTCGATTTCAATCAGGATAAAAACACTAATGAACCGTTACTTGACCATTTAGCTAGTTTCGTGTTTAGGCCGATGACTTTACTCATTTGTTAATTGTCATGTTTTACTAAGGGTCTATTACGTGCAGTTCTTTTGTTATGGCAAGCTTTTGACCACCCTGACGATTCAATTTCGATTGAAACGAGCGTTTGCTGTGTCACGGCGCTCGTCTATCGAGAACCACTGAATAGTCACTTGTCAAGCGATAACGTTCAACGAGCGCATTAATAATCAATCCATACCTTAAGTAGGTTTCTCTTCATTTATTCAATGGATAAATTTACTACGTCCTGATATAATTGCCTCTAGCGTTCAGATACTGAAAACAGTGTTTTCAGTGTTCATATTTGTCTCACTTGTACCTTTACGATTTCTGCTGAGAGTAAAGCCTAGAAATTTTTTTATGGAGTGCCTTTATCAGGTGTTCTATTTGTTTAGTAATGTCATCACGATCCGGTTAATCTGTCATTCACGATGTCAGAGGTGAGTTAACAACGACTCAGAAATTTCTAAGTCGAAACGAAAAAAGACGAATGGGCGAACGGACAGAGATCGGCAACGATGATGATATCATGGATATAAATCACAGTAGCTGTAGATGGCCATGTCAATTGGACCTTCTGCCCTGCAAAGAATGTAGCGGCGTTCGCGTGTTGCGTATCTAGTGATAATGACTGTATGGCAATGTGGCCTCGACATATCGTTGTGCTGGTCTCAATTCCTGCGCTGGTTACTGAGTTCCTCAACAGGAATGGTGTGTCTGTTAGCAAGTAAAAGAAAGCCGGTTCCTTATCATAGGATCTATGAGTTGTGTAAGTACGGCAGGTTTGATTCTGTTTAGTCTGTATAAATAGGCAGCTGGTAGGTTTACATATAAATGTAGACCTTAGGAAGCCGTCCATGCTACCTTTATTTAGGTCAAGCGCAGTTTTTAGCCCTGGGAATGATCATTCAGCGTTGTTGAAACGAACACCTTACGAATTTTATCTTTGATACGCGCTCAATACGATTTTGCGCTGAATGTTAGCGTAACGGTCAGATACGTAAGCTTATTTGCGTTTTCTAAAGTTTTCCAAAGTGTCTAACCCGCCCAGTCGTTTTCTCCGTGACTGAGGTTCATGGCCTACAATCCTATGTCCCGGTTTTCAACAACGGGTGTCTGTTTGTATCTGTTGTGGAAAATCGGTTAAGAAAAGAGCGAACAGTAGAGCACTAAGGTCGTCGCCTTGGGCGAAGCCACTCATCTGTAGGTGAAAGTAACGTTTTGTCACGCGGTCGTCCGTTGCCATGGTGTTGCCCTGTAATATCATCTTCAGCGTACTTAGTATCTCTATACTGGATCTGCCATACAATTTTTTGAGTCTTTGTGATCTTGAGCTAAAGTCAGTTCGGAAATCAAGGAACGTAGTGTAGACAAACGAACCCTTCTTGAGAAGGTTCTTTTCGGCGTCTTCGAGAAACAATGAGCAATATGGCATATGGTCCTGGGAAACTCCGCTGTTGCCGTCAAGCAGAGCTTCTTTATAGTTAAGATCAACGGTCAACCATCGCACGAGAAAACATGTTAACAGTTTGTATGCATTTCTCATCTTTGCTATACCCCACCACGATTTCATGACTGTCAAACTTTTACTCATTGGGATAAGTGTTAACAAGTTCCGCGTTGAAGTCGCTGGCATAAACCCGGCATGCAAATGTTTGACAGTGCAGATTGGCATGGGGCTATATGTTCGTTTCGCATATCCCCTAACTCTAGGAATATCCTATTCACGAAAATTGTACCGACTTAAAGATATCGTGCTTGTGGATCCGCGTTGCATATGTGCTCGCCAGTGATTATCATTCTTCCGCCAGGTATTTGAGAAAACAAGCACATCTGGGGGATCTTGTTGCGGGATTGTAGTGTGTTATCGACGTATTCCTTTGGACGTTCAGGGTCTACAGGGGAGGCAGTGCGAACGTGTGTCGTGCAGCCACAGATACGAGCATTTTTGTGCTTGACGAAAAAAGCGAGTCCCCTGCCGAGGTTTACGCATAGCCTCTAACGTCTAATGCTAACCCTCTAACCCGGTACCGTAGTCTAAGTCGTTGAGGATCGTTATAGGCCGGCCTTTTTTACTTTGATCTATAATGTAGCGATTTAATTAGACAAATCATTGTGCAATTCCATGATTGATGTTCAGATTTATAAGGAAAGACATTTTTTGAAAAGAAATCTATCTTGTTTAAGTTGTTTAGACATTAAGCCTGCGCTCTCGCGAAGGTTTCGGATTGAATTTACGATAACATCTGTGCCCACAAACGTGTAATGAATGACTGCCCCTCTCCTTTTAACTTGTGCTTTCGGCCAAAATATCTTTTGTTGTAAAACATTTGTCGCCGAACTTATAAATTCGATAAATTTCATCTATTAATTTCATCTATCGAAGAGCTCACAGATCTGATAAAGGCTGGGCGCGAGATGTTGTTCGTTACTAAGAGACCCAGGAAAGCAGCGAGCAGCGTAATTGTCCAATTGTCTGTGGGCGTATCTAGTTTTGTGTTAAGCTTTTCGGCGGTAATCGTGGGTCTCTCCCGGTTCACAAGGCTGATGCACCGAGTTCAGTCGCTTTTGAACTTCAAATAACGTAAGTGCAGGTCAGATATAACTTTTGCGTGAACTATGGCGTTATAAATCGATTTGGTTCCATTAAGGACTATGGGCGACCTTGAAACAGGAAATTGCAAGGGAAACTGTTGTATATGATGGCACGCTGATCGTAAGATCAGCGAGCTAAATGCCTTAGAAGCCGTCTACAAACTTCTATATGGAGCGCATCAAATATTTAATATACTGGACGAAAAGACGTTCAAACGGGTGTATTGGGTTCTGTTTTTTTTTCTTTGATTTTTATTTGATTTGATATTCGTCTTCTTACAAAAATTTTATTCCCTAGTGTCTGCTAAAGCGAAAAAAATGATTAAAAACAAGTGGTTCGAAATTGAATTTTTTATTAGCCTTCGTTAATTAAATAGGCTGAACCTATAGCACGCTACCTGAAATAGTAATGCCTAGCCTTTTCATGGAATGTATTTACGAATCAATGATTTAAAAAAATAATCACGAACACATTGGGTTAGCGCCCAACGTATTGCAAAACGATTTCAGCATAATGCCTTGAATCTTGAAATTGCCACCTTCGTGTGTTTTCTTTTGTTTTTCTTTATGTCCTAAACATTACGAATCACTTCATTTTTTTGTTTTAAATTATGACATGTTTGAAATAGCCATATCAGGCTGTAATACAGACATAGATCAGCAACGTTGACCGTTTCTACTGTTATCATTTTCCCCCGATCCTTCTGCTCACTGCTTCAACAAGCCCTGCTCACTATCTTTATATAAACATCTACAATCACGTATATATATGTACACGGCTGCAATAGCAGGCGAAAAAGTCATGTCAAAAATAGCTTTTAGCGTATCGGCTATGAGGTCGTATCCCGTAAAAGGTTATCTCTTTCCGTTGTTGTTGTTGTTGTTGTTGCCATTGTATCTATGATTTACCGAGGGCTTATTAACGCCTGCTGGTACCTTCTCAGAGTCCACATGTCTTCTTCACTGGCATTAAGCGTGGGACCCGAATAACGCGTTTGTGGATAGCTATCAAAAAACTGCTTTTAGAAAACAAACCACTAAACCTCAGTTCTGCTATTCTCTCTAGTCCTTTCTGCCCTTCCCTAAGCCGCTGTTCTTTTTGCCTCCTGCGTTATCCTACGAATCCACATCACATGTACTTTGTAATAGCGATGGGCACTATATACAAATCGCCATCGACAAACGCAGAAATAAAGCGGTCGAGGGGCGCATTTGCTACGCGATATGACAATTACATACGCTGTGTTTCTTTGTACAAGCTACGTAAAGCAAAGTACGTATGGAGCAGCGTAAATGGTAAAACAAAATGAAGCTTAAGGTCGGTGTACCTACCAGCGCCCAGGTCGAGTAATTAATAGAAAAATGATTCTTTTTGCGTAAAGTCGGCCTCTGTCGAATTTTCAGTGTTGTAACTTTTCCACCTGGCGGGATCCCAGAGAGTTTTTGAAGAAGCGGCATAAAACATAACGGTGGTAACAAATAGTAGAAAAAGGGCGAATCCGACCGCCCTATCTGATACGCCTACCCCACTAGCACAGCAATCTCTAAACCTTTCCTCATGCTGGCCAACAGTGGTTGATATTGGAAGTTGAGTCTCACTGCGTAGATTTGTCGGCGTAGAACTTCTTTCGCCAGCTCCGCCATTGTTTGTGGCGCTGACCGCTGATTCGGGCGACTGCTGAGAGGCTTTGGACGAGTTCGAGGACGGTAGTCGGTTTAGTGCTATGGCCTCCCGGGGAGCCATCGCTCGTTTTGTTCTGGTGTGCAATTTTACGATACGCGACGTAACTGAATCTTGTCGAAAACAAACGTCGAACAACAAGTAGAATTAGTATTTGGGCAGAACAAGTTTTGCCAGGTTAGTTAATGAAGCATTTACGGTCTTACTTTTGGTTTCTTGAAATACACCAAACAAATCTTGTCTGGACTTGAGCGTCAAACCCTAATGCTCTGGTCGCCGTACATTTAAATCATCATTACGTGTATTTATGACATTTGAGACAAAGTACATCCTATATATGTTATGTTTTCATCAACTTACAATTAAAAAGTGACCAGGTTTAGGCACATGCCGACAGCGCAGCAGCGGACGCAGTTACTTGTTCGCGTTTCGCGTCTTCCAGTGGTTGCCGTTGTAGTTGTTTCGTGGCCTGGTTAACGGCGCAAAGGAATAGGTTAGCTTGTGTATTTGTATATGCAGACAAATAGACTTTCGGGGCGCGACGACTGGTTGAATAATCCTAGCTCTGTGCGAGAAAAAAGAATGACGATTGAGTCAATGTTGGCATGAAGGCCGAGAGCTTATCATCCACAAGTGGCTAAATACATGGCATATAGTCGAATACTACGATTCAACATGTCTATGTTCAACGCACTGCGGGAGTTTGCTGTAAATATGTCGTCACAATGCCGTAGTATATATTACATATATAGCATAGTTACATTGTAGCCATATATAGTGCATGTATATATGTTTGCTCGATCGACGGGTTTTTGTACGTGGGCTGCGGTCAACCCACATATCCGATATCATTCAATATAGTATTCGCGGGTAGATTCGATCAAGGCCACAAGTGCACAATTGTCTAATCAACACAATAACATTGTGACATAAGAACAGAAAGAAAAAATACCACAGTCGAAAAGCTACCGTCCGTACACACCTTTGCCACTTCAGCTGTTGTTTTTAGCGTCCCTTGATGCTACGATGTACGGAAACAGACAAACGCTCGCTTGAGCACGTAATCACTGTGAAATATATCATTTGTATCCATCGTATCGATCAAATCGTGGGTGACCTTTAAAACTTGCTTTCGTCGATCGATTTCCCCTACGTTCTCCACCAGTTCAGAATCAATTATCTGTTATATGAATGTACTATAGATACAAAACAATAAGGATTGACACAGTCTGATGATGATGATGATGATTATTATTGAACTTCCCGACGGCAGTTGCGGGTTGTCAACACGAAAATTAGAGCACAAAAAAACAGGCCCTAGCTCCTAGGCAAACTGACTAGGGGCCGGCTTAGATTAATCGGCCAATCATTTAAGGCCTTTTTCTACACAGTTGTTTGGACACGTTGACCGTCGAGCCAAGCATTGTATTGATCGCAGTGTCTAAAAGCGCCGCAGAGCCCTCTGCTGCGGTGTTATCGCGCTGTTGGCGATCGGTGACAGTTTCGCGCGACCCCGTCACCGCTACAACAATTGCGCTCAAAACAACCGATAGAGAATCACTGACAGATAGGCTTGAGGCTTTACATTGTCTTACGCTACCCCTTACTCCCTCTGTTTGCTTTTGCATTCTCAGTCTAAACAAACCTATGATCTATTTGTGCGAACGAAAAGTGCTTGTCGGTTGCATCATGTTGAAAGCAACAACGTTCATATAATTATTAATTGGTTTCTTAGTGACTGTATCTGAACAAAAATAGACGGGTTAACGAAATTGTTTGCATGTAGCAGAAGTGTGATTTCTGGTAATCACGTTTATCCAGTACACCTCACCGTAATCGCGGCTTCAGAAACTAGCTATTTTGAAAATATTTTTTTTAATCGTTTGTACGCCAAGCGACCTTTAGGTGTCAGCTCGCCAAATATGTTTTATACAAAAGATTCTATCGAAATTACATTCGAAGCACCAACAACTCATAGCTTCAAAAACGACTAAAAAAGACGAATCATTAAAGTTTATCCGGGTGATTTATATCCTCTGTTTTCTAAAATGGCCGGTATTGTTTTGTGTCAAACAATTAAGTGTTCTTTTTTTAAATCACTTCGATGTACCTTCCAGATTTTTTTACTGAAGGCCTGTTGCAGACCTCCCGGTTTCCCCCTTAAATTCTGCCCTGATTCCTTGCCGCAGAGGGGGCGTCAAGAAAAAATTATCCTCAATAAATGATGAAGTTCTTAATCTCAGTGGAAAGTTCATCCTACGTGAAGACTTAATAATAGTGAAGATAATACCTCATCTTTTTTTTGAAGGTATGCGCTGTTTCTTGCCGTGACGCGTACGTTCTACAGAGGATTGGCTTTTTTTCTCTTATTTTTTTTCTTTTTCTACCACCAAGAATAGCGAAGAAATGCATGCTCACCACAATAAGCGTTACTCAATTTGATGCGTGTGTATATATGTTAACGATCGATGGTCCACGGTCCAACGTCGGTCTGGATGAGCGCTAAACACAGTTGCGCGATATCCTATAAAGCGACTGCAGGTATCAGGCCACTCAGTTGCTTACACCAAATGTTGTCGAGGAAGGAAGTTGTTCTCTAACGTAAGTGCGGTGCCTCGATATGCGACGGAGGGAAAATAGGCAGTCCGCGTGGAAGTAACGCATTTACTCAGTACAGTCGGTACGAGCAACTCACAATGAAGATACCAACGTAAAGCATCTAAATGGACTTTATCCACGGCGAAATTTAGCTGAGATTCGAATGCCTATTAGAGCAGTAATCGATAGGCTAGATAAGACAATGCGTTGAAATGTGAAATATCTAAACTAGCTTGTCTAATGTCTGCGTTGACCTATAATGAGTTGTTTAGCAAAGTTTAGCGGATATACAATTGAGAAGTAGTGCCAAGCCGGGCGAGGCCCTTAGCAATGTTTATGGCAGAGAGAGAGAGCAAAAAAAAAAAGATTATTTTTTTTTTTTTTTTTTACCAATTAGCACGAATTCGTATGTCGGCTATAGAATTTCGTCATTAGTGACAACAATGCGTGCTTCTCTGTCATTCTTGTCGTATTGTATTGGCTTTCATCGTATGAAAGAGCCGACGTCAAAATGAAGACAAGTCGTCATTTCCTACTGTGATTAGTGATTTTGTAGACTATATTTAGGTTTTTCATTTTTATGTCCTGAAATAACCTATTCGGCAACAGCGGCGCCCAATCCGAGGTGGCAAATTATAGACATGGAAACGATAGGGACCTAACCCCTAGCAATTGTACATCACTGTAGCACTTCCTAAACGTTTAGCACGGATATGCCGTGTTACAGACTCAAGTTATTTATGATAATCTAGCAGGGTTAAGGCAAGATTATGAAACGACAGTTCTATAATAAACTACATAAATCTTCAATCTAACCCCGCTTGTCACTGTCATACTAATGTATTGACGTTTCTTTTATAGAATTCCCTTTTTCAAGGGACCTTATTCTAAAGACACTTTCTATTGTTCTAACAATTCCTATAATTATGATCTTCTTTATTTTGTATAGATTACGATCAACTTATGGATTTGTACTAGCTGGACACAGCCACTTGTTCCACTCTAACATATATGTATTTCGATTTTTTGGTGCCTGAAATTCGTTCGTACCTCTTATTAATATTTTCGTTATTGTAAACCTTAACATCAATATGGAAATGAACGAGTCCTCGCGATGAATGGCAATGGGACAGCTCCTTCAACGCAGCGTTCTCACTGAGGTTGAACTGAATGGCGTAATCACTGCCAACGTACGTACTCTAGCTGTTACAAGGCTTAATCCAAGGCGTCTCCTAGGCATCTCCAATGCATGACCTCACAAGACAAGAATGAGTATTAGTAAAAGCATTGGCAAAAAAAGTTCGTTGAATAGTATTTGGCAACGTAAGACTTTTGATGACATGGTCATACTTCGTGTTAAGCTGCATGCTTGACCCACGCCAGGTGAACCAACCATGTGGAAAGTTGGATCAACTCTTATTCTGGACCCTCGGAGTTCAAGCCGATTCAATCACGAGAAAGATCTCTAATGGAACCAATATCAGACCACTTCGTCTTTCTTACCGATTCTGTTTAGCATAGCTATGCAGTCAAACCAGCTCCGTTGAACGTACATGCTACACGACAGGCGTAATCAAATAGAGAAACAGATGCACGCTAATCTTTAGTTGATAAGACATTCTCTATTGCAGCTTATCAGTATCGCTATTAACTGTTCAGTGCTAGGAGCTCACAGATAGCTTTCTATATTTTGATTAGTCGCTGAGGAAAAGCGCAGTTATCAATAATCCGAGCAACTGCTTCCTATGGAAGCATCCTATTGCCACTGATAGTTACGTCTGTCTCGCATGTATGGACATTAAGACATTACTTTCTTTCGTACATACATAGCTGATACAGCGCTCGCCCTCTTACGTTAAACGCTTCACCAACGCGCCGACATCTTACATTGTACTTAGTAATCACTGGTTGCAACGCCAACCAATGATTACCAAGTTATTACCGTGCTAGCATAGTCAGTGGACTGTATATAGCGGTATATAGAAGTATGTTAATTAAAAAGCACAGCAGCATAAACGAGACGTGCACACTATTATAACATATATCGATTGTTTATTTTTGAACGTGAATCCGCGTATCTGCTTGCATTGAGTCCCATGCTTTAGACCATCATTATACGTAACTCACCTCATTGAATGTCCGAAGTTTTCCTTTAACGACGCTTCACTTCTCGCTAATACGGCACCCCTCATACTCGTGGACGTCTTTATCGACAGTTCGTTGTCTGCTTACATCAGCGTCAATGTTAATCAATAATTTATCTAACGTTGAGCAGACGCGACAGTGGTTCAATCGAGTTGGTGCGGACAACAACTCATACTAAATAACTGTAGTTCGTACGGCCATGTTACGGAGTAGAACAGCTTTCAGCAATAACGTTTTTACAACGAGATCAGTTCACGGTACGAAGACTCTGTTTACAGATCGTGTAGCTATAGTTGACGCTGACCCGTAGTGCACCGCACACTAATTTCGATGGAATACAAATGAGTTTCACAAGTGAACCGGAAAACGCTCGGAGTAACGCTTTCTAAGGGCACGTCGCGTTTCGCGTCGCTGGAGAAAAACCACTCGCGTTTCCACCAATTTTCGGTTTCAATTAACTTGTTCTTCTAACGTTTAGGGTGTTTCTCTCGGTGCGTGCTATGTAGTGCTACCAATGCATTCATCATTCGAGATCGGATCGAAGGAACAGTGAACACGTCCGATTACGAAATAAGTAACGTCAAACATAGCAACTGGACGGATCATTTGCTGGTCGATATCTGCTCGATAGCTTGGATAGCGTTAGAACAATGCGCTAGTTAACATACCACTCCACTGTGACTCACTGAAAACGAGTGGCGACGCGAAGAGTCCGAAAAAAATTCTTCAAGGGACATGGCTTGCGGTTACTATACAGCATCACATAGAACTGACCATTGGAACGTGTGTGGCGAGGACGGCTGCAGTGTTCGAAGTACCAGAAGCTGTAGTAATCCTTTCTTAGAGGCGTACTCTGGATCTGGCAGTGAGTCTGTCTATAATAGGTTTGTCGTTTGACGGTTCCGTGACGAGGTCGTACGATCTCGCCAGCTCAGCATTGGCTTTTACTCAGTAGCACCAGTCACCAACAAAGTCTCTAATAGAGGTGGCAACGGTAATCATCACTCGAATATAAATCTATTACACAACGACCGTTTACAAATGACGTGTACCGGTGCTAAATGCACAACTACACAGTAGTCGTAGTAGTTCAATGGCACTTGTGATACAAATAACTGTAGTAATTGTAGTGATAAAGAATAATAGAAATGCGCGATTTGCCACCGCCCCCTTCCAACGGCAGTGGCAGAAGTAACAGTAGCGCCACAGCCGATCGCATCGAACGTTCACGCACACGGTGATGAAGTCTGTTGTCGCTATTGATATCTATATGTTTGTGTGTATTACGAGTTAATATGTCGCCGCACGAGGTGTTTATCTGAGCGTGCGTTCGTGTGTCTGTGTGTGTGAGTGTGTGTGTTTGTGTGTCTGTGTGTGTGTGGCTGTGTGTGTGGCTGTGTGTGTGTGTGTGTGCGAACCTCTCATTTAGAATATAAAACGAACGTTGTATATGGATAGTAGCTTGATAGGATAATGCTGTCTTGTCCTATGGACCCTAGCGGTGTACTTGGTGAAACTATTGCTGGCAGCGTGCCCAGAAATGCACACGTACACAAAAACACACGCACACGACTACGAGAGGGAGGGAGCAAATCACACTCTGTGAAGCAAGATGCAGATTTGTATGAACAAGGAAAAAGGAATGCAATTGGTACAATCGATGTTTGCCGCTACTCCTGATGCTGGACGAATGCTGAGAGCGCTGAACAGGCAACGCCTGCCTGACTGGTCGGCCGACTCTATTCAATGCCGAAGACAAACACCCGCGCAGATCTTCACCTATATGCACACGTATCAGTAACAGCTCATTGGTATTGCTCCGTCTGTTGTTAGTATAGTGCATCCATTGCCGCTGTCGTCATACTTCGTGACGTCGTGTTGCTTGCCACAGTCGCACCGCTGATGGTAGTGAAGACCTAGAACTCTTTGATCGTCTTCAGTATTATAACGATAGCAAGAAGACCAACGTAAAATGTATCGACGAAGCCGAGCGGACAATATGCAGTGACGATTGTCAGTCATACGACCGGCGTGTCATACCCACATTATTCGATTGATTTGGTACACGTTAATTTTAAAGCACACACACACACATAAGTACACAATTAGACAATCACATCTAGGAAAAGCGAAGGCAAACTTAGGATAGACTAGTTGAGGCTTGCTTAACATGGCGAGTGCCATTGAACAAATAAACAGATAGGAATAAATTGTCGGCGATTTTGGCAGAGTTGTAGACCATTGACTTGGTCGCTAACCGGGCGCGTGAAACAAAGATGAAAGTGAGATGGAAATTTTAGGGTTAGTCGCCGGTGGGCCTTTTTGTGTAGTGTTCTGGTCCGACTGACAATTATGGTGACGGTTAACTGATTGCTAGAGTCAGACAATGTAAAGTGAAGGTGGGCGAAGGCGGACGTCTATGTTTGTGCCACTTGGTTTGTTCTCAGTTTCGGTTGTCCGTCTCGATTGTTGAGTTATGCCGACCTTTTGGTTAGGTGAATTCTTACGGTCGATTGTCACGGCTAGCAGTGCTCTTAATAAAATACACGTACTACGTAAATACAAATACATATATGCACTCAATGAGGAGGGTGTCATGACAACGGGATAGGGTTTTTAAGAAGCGGCTTAATACCCAGACCGTAAATAGCATAATGTGAACCTGCCAATGTGGCCAATTTAAACGCAATGGACAGCTAAGCAGGCCAATTTGTAATGGGTATATTAACAACGCGCTAGATTACAGTCAATTCAATGCAAAAAAAAAAAAGAAAATATCGCCAATAACAAATGAATTCGAGACCGACATCGCTAGGTTGCCGCTAGTAGGGCACGATTGTCTCACATAGAATATGTTATTATAAAAAACAACTGGAATCTTTGCTTTGGCTTCCGGATTGTCTGCTGCGTTTAATAATTTTGATCAATTTTCGCACGTCCGAAGGGCACTCGAGACGCTGAGCGCTTGATGTATCCAATCAAGGATATTGATAGGCCAGGAGAGTTTGCCATCTCCCTGGCTGATGACTACGATAAGTTTCAATTGTGCTGATGTCTTTCACATCACCTCACATATAGAGAAGGACACTAACTTAAACTGACGAAACCGCTCGTGTCACGGTTTGCGTGATAGCTGCAACAACTGTTTCTCATACAACATTTGACCGTGGAACTTATCAATACAAAAGTGATCAGTCTAAGGGCACATTAAAATATTCCAAATCTAGTTCTAGCCATATTAAACGAATTACGTGAAAAGATATGAAATTATTATAGAGAACGTACCCGTCATATAATGGTCATGAGCTAGTGCTGCGTGATATCGCGGGTTATACGAAGGCAACTAAACGTTACTTGCCGTATCGAAGATATCGCTCAGGGCCCCGCGCGTTTTTTGTATTCCTGCCAAACATTTGCAAAGTTCTGTACTTTTGCTCCTATCGATCCCTATTTGGCATGCCAGTAACTTTATTTTGTTATACATACTTTCCTCTGATTTTATTCATCACGATCTATCACAGCACGTTGGCCCTACTAGGACGGCGTCTAACTACAACGGTAGTTAGTAGTCGGACAGAGCTCTACGATCGTAAGATGGAAAACGTTCTTACGGTCAATCTTTCACTAGTCTAAACCTAAAATAATCATGCAGATACTTTTTGGTCTAGCAATCTATGGATTTAGATGGATTAAGTAGTCGTTGACTGTCACTGCACCCGAAAAGAGTTCCACAGAAAATTTTGTTTCTATAGAGATAATTTGTTTTCAGCTTAAGAGCCACTAGTGGGGGAAATAGTTCAAATTATGGCAGTGTTAACATAGAGCGGATAATTACAGTAGAGAAATGTCTAGGTCCATTCTATTATTATTTATATTGAAGATGAAATAACGCTTCCGAAATTCGCGGCAAGGGTATGGTTCATATAATATGTGTGGATGCTCCAGTTGATGAATTTTTAATAATGGATTCGCAATAGATGCAATGATCGAAAAAAAAATATATTGACTGCCGAAGCCGAAGCCGAAGTTGACGAAAACATTTTTGCTATTTGGAAGTATTTACCAGACTACATGTGCGCTATTACGTGCGTGGTCGATGAGGTACCGTAATGCAGAACGGAAAATTGTTACATCAAATAATGGAAAGTGTTCTGAAGACCGAAGCAATCGCGTATCTTCTAGTACAAGATCCGAGCTAGATGGTGGATGCATTAAAAGTCTCGATCCAGCTTCTATGAACTTCTGCCGGCTAGCAAAGGTCGTATGTGGCTTGCCATTGTCATAATGGAAGGTGATGGTTTCTTTGTTCACCATCTCTACAGAATTTTTATCACTCGAATGTATTTATATATCGTCTTGGCGAGCTGTCGAGAGGAATCGTCGTTTTGCCAGGCGACAGCAACTCAAAATCACGATTTCTTTCTAATCCCGCCTTCCACCAAAAGAAGGTATCCTTCTATTTTCTGGATTTTTTCTACCTGCACCTAATTATGGTAAGTAATCCACTTTTCACCACCCATGATGAACCGCTTCTGAAATGGGTCGATATCGTTGCGTCTCTGTCGAGTTTTGCAGACGAAAATACGATCGGGTAAGTTCGTTTTGGTCAATCGTGTGACGCTTAAAGCATTGAGGTTTTTTAATTTAAAAAAGTTCGGTGATGCATGCTTAGCCCTTTGGTGATGTCGTGGCTATTTACGTATTGGCTTTACTCCACTTGCTCAATTCTTCAGTTTCTACATAGTTGGTCGGCTACTACAACCAGCCGGAGATTTCCTGAACGAAAGGGATAGGACCATCTTTAGGCCATATTCTAACTACATACAATTTTCGTATGGATTTGGGCAGCAATTATTTCTCTATCGTAATACAATTCTAAAGTTTTTTAAGTTAATTTTTCAAAAGTTCTGCTTTTCCTCAAGCCGCTCTATCATAAGTTGCGCGAGTCTTATGGCCATCAAACAGTTCTGTTACCCCTAGCACTGCCAGATTTCACTCTTTAAACGTCGCTAAGGCCCACTCCACGCGACTTGTCAGTGGCACAATTGAAGTGTGTGGCTTTAAAGAAAAACACGGTCGATACTTTTTCGACAGTTCAGTATCTACATTGAAGCTCCACCCAACAAGGGACAAAAACCCAAGCTTCGTTAGTGTTTTTATGATTTTTGTCGAGTAACAATGAAATTTCCTCACGTTAACGTTAGAGTACAGCATAACTGTAGATAAAAATGCGTAGGTACAGTCAAAATTCTAAAGAACACTGAACATAACAAAGCAGTAATTGTTAATATATATGTATTAACAATTATTGGTATAGAATCAAAGCCAGAGAAGGCACACTGAAGGTTCAGTGCTGTAACATGCCCATGTCAACAGGGTTATATGTAGGTATTAAGACGAGACTCACTTCGTGACTAAATGACTAATAGACTTTTGCATGCCGAAAGCATGGTGTCTATAGTGGCCGTGGCCAGGAGGAGGCTGGATAGATAGATCTGCTTATTGACTGTCGCGAACGAGTTAATAAAAGTGAGGCCATGCGGTTTGCCGCAATGAAGTCGTTTTAACTAAAGTGTGACGTCCCGTTCGTAGATCAATAGTTTACTTCAATTGCACGTCGTTTAAAGTTGACGCTTTGATACTGGATTATCCTTTTGCCTTCAGTATCCTAAGACTTCCCTAATCGTTTGTGTGGGTCGACATTTCGAAAGATTTTCTATTGTAATTTTATTGTTCGCGAGAATGATTCATGCACCCAATGATTTTTTCTCCAAAAAAGTTGTCAGAAGGGCTTTTCCAGTGTCTCACTATTTGTGAGTAAGAAAGCAGTTATAGCAGATGCGTTCTGTATTGCCTGCAAACACCCCCCGCATTATGTAGCAATCATCTTTATCATACTATAAACTTTATGCGGTTATATATAACATATATTATATAAAGCATATATGCCTTGTCAAGGCTGTGGTTATCTCCTTATTATGATACTGGAACTATAAAAAGGCGGAGTGAGATTCTAATTTGGATTCTATTTAATGTGTATGGTGTCTTCAGGTTGCAGTGTGTATCGTCGTAATGGAGCTTGAGAACCTGTCCGGAAGAAAGGTTGTTGAAGCCGGTGGATACTGCGTGGAGACTTTGCTAAAATTTCCTTGTTAACTACCGCGTTAATATCGCTAGTCATGCACGCGTGGTTTTCTCGGAAGGCGCCAAAAATATTTTGGCGCTGGAAAAAGACTTTCCAACTACATTGTTAAACGATCTTCCAACGGGTTGGATAAGTTTCTAACAAAGCTGTTCATGCACCTCTGCTCTGAGCAAATATGGCCTTGTCCCTCCATATCTCGTTTACATTCCCTCTACAGGTTGAACATTCAGTATTACAAATCAAAGCAATTTTGAGGTATATAGAGTCTGCAGGCATTGTATCACGCGTAGAGATTAGGTATAGTAGCTGACCTCTGTGCCAATGAAAGTTTGTCAGGGTGCTTCGAGGAGAATTTGCTACGGTGAGACAGCAATCGCACTACAGAGAAATACATGAAATTTTTATACTCAAGTTAATATGAAGTTCAGAGTTCATCCGACCTGTACAAATAACGCCTATGCATATGTATGCGTCTTCTAAATGAAAACAATGGTTTCAACATTTCCGATACTTCATCGTAAAGTTTGCGATGAACAGATTGTCTTTATTAGGCCGTCGTTGGTTGAGTATTCAAAATTGTGTCACATGAGCTGGTAATTCTTTGAATTGTTTTTTTGAAAATAAAGCAGATGCAAAAAAAACGGAGTCATATTAAACGGTGGTATATGGATAAAGGCCGCTTGTTTTGCCGAATCTTGCTTTGTCTTAATAATATTATCTTTAGCATACATTTTATTAAGACTTCGTTGTGTCAATAAAGTCCTATTCTACTTCCATAGCGTTGAAAATATCCACAGACCTCTCTAAACGAACACAGCGGTGGACCTAACGTATGACAGAGCGCACAGCTTACAAGAAAAGGGCGTATTACTGGCGCCGCTGGCACTGGTTTTCCACCCAAGCACTAGGACTCAATAAATATTATATATATGAATAACGTGATTCTAGGGTATTCTAGAGAGAAAACTCAACTTTTTTTCAGGCATGTTTTTGGTCCATATAATTATCACAACTTAAGTGTTTATCAGTCCTAATATGGAATGGTTTTTAGGCTTTGTAGAAGCATACTTTTATGTTTGTTATTCAATAGATTGTAGTCCTGTCGCACTACAAGGCTGCGAGGGGCCGCAAACCTTGGGAGCGCTAAATAAATTACCTTACCCCTGCGAATGGATGCATTTTATATACGAGGACTTTATTACATGGTCCTGCTTTATCCTAAAATGTATTCTGTGGCACGTAGAATATTATCTTCCATTCGCGGGTTTCCTGCAGCTCGTCCCTGCGAAAAGAATTCATCCGATATATCTTCGCTTTTAGCGTAACATAAATATCCTGTGCCACAGTCAAACGGCGTCGCAACACCAACTGTAAAATCAGACGTATGCCGTTATGTAAGTATCCCCATCAGTATCAGATTAATATGAATTATAAAAACAACATGGCGAGCAGCTGTAAGAACTGGCGTGCGAGTGGATTAAAGCAAATAGGATCAAAGAGTGTTGTTTAAATTATTGTCTATTGACCAAATCGTACCTTAGCCCACGTCTTGTGATGATAGAGTCGGAAGTCTTCATTCGTGGCCAGCTTTCCCTTTGTGTTTTGTCTTCGATCAACAATCTTGTCAACGTTAAACGTAAATTCAGCAAATTCGTCTCGCGCATGAGTCGGTTTTACTGATATTTTCTGGCGCTGGTGCTGTGATGAATCACGCTTCAGGGGTTTATAGGCGAACGTAATAATCTTTGGCGTAAGTCGACAGCCATGATGCTCGCACAATTCAGTCCGGATGCACCGACTGCTTGAAGAAACAGAAATTTAATACGTATTGGCGGTCACAGCTCAGTCTCGTCCTTACACCCTAATAAGGACGCTCTTTCAATTGGGTTTGACAAATGCTAAAATATGCCTCGTTTTCATCGCCTGAGATTTGTATGTCGAGATTGACTGATCCGAATCAATGAATAACTGTTTCAACCTTTCTCAAGAGAACTATGGCATTACACTAAGAACGTCAAGAAACCTGCGAAATCACGACACGTTGGGTTAGCTTGAACAAAATGGGTCAGAAAGCAACCGTTCAACAGCTTTTTGGCCATTCTGAAGCCCTATTTTTTTTTCATCACCAGCCGCAGATTGAGCCGAGCAGATAAAGCAATGCAGACGATTCAATTGTAGTTTATAAAAAAACTGTTATTCAAAGGAGGAGATTAATTGATACCATCACATAGCATATGCGTGAACTAATCTACACGAAAGTTTCCAATAAACATACAATGGCTGCGGAATAGCCATATGTGAATGATTCACAATTCGTTTTTAATTTTTACGTGCGTGAGAACGGGACTGCCAAAAAAAAAGCCAGGTTCATGTATCTAAATCTTTTGCCATCGAACATGTCACACCATAGACAAACAGACCAATTATTAATTGTTAAACATAATACAAAAAGTATGAGACAGAAATACCCTTGAAGAGGCAAAAGAAGTATTAGTAGAATAGGTATAAACGTTTGGAAATGTTTGTCATGGGTTTTATCAATTGGAATTTAAGATCGTCCTGTGTCCTTGAGAGATTAAAAACATGTACGGATATCCAAGCGTCTGATTCAATTCTAGACCCTGGTAGGATCAGAAGTCCGACGCCAGTTTCTCCCAGGCCTTAATGCATCGACTAAACAAATGTATATGGTTAAGGAAATTCAATTTTTAGAGAAAATTTCGCTTGTGCACTGTTTTTGTATAGATACAAGAATTTAACATTATAGATTCAAGATACGAGTTGCCTTTCTGCAAGTAGGATTACTGTAAATGGCTTGCTTTACTATATAGAGTATATAAGACCACTCCATACTATACGGAACTGCCCGACCAGATAAGTTACCTTAGCTTTCTATTAGCGTTGGATTTTATTTTTCTACTTGCATTGTTTTAACAATCAGCTACGTAAGAAAATTTATTGAGAAAGTTGATTAACAAATATGGTACATGAAAGTTGTGTGAAAGCCGGAAACCTCTTTTATTGAATTACTCACGATCGTTTTGCGTCTTTTTTATACATCGATGCTTCAGGACAGGTGAAGTCAACGCATCGGAAGTCACCTTCAATATTGATGCATTTTTCACTGCCTGTGCAATTGTTAGTCCCGGCACGGCATTCGTCAATATCTATGCATGCTGATGGCCCGTTCATCACAAAGCCTAGAAATTTAATAAAAAAAAATGGATAATAATATGGGCATATGTAATTTATAGTATCCTAATTATGCAATCTAGATATATAATCTACACCCATCGGTGTGATAGGAATCCAAGCATTGAAGTTACGGTCGCTCACTTCCAGGTTATTATGTGAAGTTGCGTAAATCACTATTTTATTTAAAGCAAAACGGACTATAAATTTGAACGACGTACTTAACGATTTAATTTTGTTCCTGGATCTGCTTTGATTTCTACGAGCACTATAAATGTTTAGACCTGTGGCCTCCTGATAAATTATATTATAGATATTATAGTATCGATTATATTATAGTAAATAGATATTATAATTATTCGGCTGTATTTCTATATTAACGCCTCTCCATCGGTACAACTGACCCAAACTAGAGCTCAACGAATATCTAGCCTTTTTTTTTCTTTTTAATGTTTCCATGCATTAAATCGCCTACTACAATTTACTTCTTCACTTTTTTCCGCAATTATTATATATCTGATAATAAATGGAATTTCTTAAATATTTGCTTCAGCTATTATAAGATGTTTCTTTAAAAATTATCCAACTGTTATAAAACAGATCGTTCGAACAGAGAGCGGCTTCTTCGAAAAAAAAAAAAGAAATAAAAGGAGTATTATTTTGTCATAAAGGAGGCAACGAAAGAAAAAACACAGTTCTAAAGTATTTTCTGTGCAAATTATCTAGAAAGAAAAACGGATTTTAACGAGTGGAGGTAATCGTGGGGGTGTTAGAGAGAAAAAAGCTCATCTCATTTTTCAAATCGAAGGTAGATAATAGTTTAATGATTAGCTTATTACAAAATAGCCGCAAAATTTTTATAAGGATTTTCTAAGTGTTAACAGTTAATCGAGCTCACGTTACACAGAAAACTAAAAACAAGACGTATTTTCTTACGGCAAAGTCGATGTTTGCTAGGTATAATCATCTGGGCAGTATGTTTCAATCGATGAAAAACGATGGAGGCGTTTATTCAAAAGAACGTTCAGAAAAAGTTGAATAAAACGTTGTTTCTGTTCTAATAGTGAATTGACTGAGGTCGTCACTTACCTGGTGGGCAGGTGCATTCAAACGATCCAATCTTATTGATACAAACGCCTTTACATAAGCCGCGCTCACATTCATTCACGTCTTAAAAGAGAACATGTTTACCAAGTTATTAAGGACAGTTAAAGGGTTAGTCTTATTATAACTGCCCCAAATACAAGGTTTCGTCTTGCTAAATAATTATGTAGATATATATATGAAACAGAAGCCGTTATCTATAAAGTAGATTAACAATAGTAATGTTTTGACTAGAACTAGAATTGATGTGTTTTTATGCATCAAAAGAGGCCAGAAAACGTTGCAATCCATCGTACAATAGTCCGTTAGGCGTATGAGCATTTTTTTCATAACGCCGCTCAGGTAAAAGGCTTCCTATACAGCTGGTTATCTTCACCTGACAGATAATCTTCACTTTGTAAGTACGAGCGAGTTGAGTCAATGTGCGTAACCGTTGCTTGGTTCTACAGACCTATGCATTTTGTTGGGTCGTAGAGATCGGGCTCAAATCCATTGTGACATGTACAACGGTACGTTCCGGGAAGGTTCACGCAAGAATGTTCACATAACGGATTGCCGACCCGGGCGATTTCAAAACATTCATCGATATCTATAAACAAATGCTTCAGAGTTATATATACACTCAAAATAAGATGTTCGACTAAAAGTCACGAACCTTGAATTATGCTTTAAACAAATGAGACTTGACTACTCTGGTCAACTCACAATAAGATTATAACGGTGGGGAACATTGTGTTATGGCTAAGACTATTTAAAAAAACACTGCGATAAATCCTTACGCTACTCAGTCTGTTTACGAGTAAGTAGGCTCTCGCCATAATTTCGCCAAAACCACTAGATACAGCGATAACCAGATAAATCATTTCAGCCATTTTTATGACACTAGAAACAAACAAACGGTTTAATTTACGGTTGAGCATAAAACAATTTCCATTTTAAATCATATTCGCTTTGTGGCTTCATTGACGACAAGCTATAAAAAAAAGTCCTAAATAACAGTATAATTGTCACATACCTTCGCAGTTTTCGCCGTCCGGTCGATATCCAAGAGGGCACTTCGATTTTTCCGAGACGTTCCAGTTTTGCTCCGCTCGAACGCAAATGCCCCTCCAGTCACTAGTAAATCCTTCTTTACAGTGGCAAAGGTAACTACCAAACGTATTATCGCAATCTGCAGTGTGTGGGTCACATGTGTGCAGACCTATAAATTCAGGCAAAAGCTCTCTTAATGTTAATTTTTTCCATACATACATACATACATACATACATACATATATATATAATTAATAGTTGTGTAAATTCACATTTAAAGGAATACCACCAGTTCAACAGCCAGTAAACAGAGTTCATGCAGCGCTTAACTAACGTTTCGTTACCAGTAAAAACGCAATCCGGATTCACCTGAAACGCGGGTCTCCTAAATTTAGTAGTTGCAGCCTTTCTAGGTTAGTTCATAGACACTGACAGCAATTAGAGAAACTCTGTACGAAAAATGCATCGATTTCTAAATTTGTAATTTTTTTTTCCGAAATTAAGTGGAACCTACCAACCTTCTTGACATTCGTCAACATCCTCACAGGTTGTTCCGTTTGCTGAGCGTTTTAGCCCTTCGGGGCACTTAATGCCGGAGTCGCGACTGATAATACGGGTGCAACGATAAGATCCTATGGTATTTATGCACTCCTGGTCGGGAGCACAAGCTGGATATTTTAAAACGCACTCGTTGATATCTTTGCAGCAAAACGAAGAACAGATATATAATTATGGATTCGTGTCATCATGTTAGCCTATATATAAGAATATTCTAGAGGACAAACGCCGATAGAAATGAGCGGATCTGTTCTTAGTCGTCAAAATTCTGTTAGTGAATAAATGTACATTGTAACAAATTTTAAATAAAGTTCCTCATTACTAAAAGTAAACATATAGTTCCTGTAAAAAAAAATATACGATTCATAATAGAACGTTAGCCTTCGCTGACCATCAATAGTTATTCTTAGAAACACCGCATATATTTTCAACGGTTAATTACTCACGCTGAAGAGACGTACTCATTTTTCGGAAGGTCGGAAGTTTTTGGTAATTTCACCATGAAAAAGAGGTTATTTAGGAATGTCTGGAGGTCCGTTTGTTTTCATCTAGTCGACTAGAGTGGGGTAAGAAACCGACAAACACTTTGGAATTGATAGGACGACTAATAGAACCGTATAGTTTTACCGAAACCTGCACGCTCACAGATAAAAAACTATATCGAACGATTACTAGGTACTATTTTCAAAGCACACTAGAATTTAACTCAACCTTTGCAGATGTCAAAACCCCGATCGTGGTAGTAGCCATCCGCACACGTCCTTCGCAGAAGACAAGTTCCATCAGGAGCTGTCACTTTACCAAGGAGTTCGCAGTTTTCGTCAACACAACGAGCGCTTCCTTCAAGATTTTCGCAACGCTGCCCGACTAAACAAATGATATCTCCCGTAAAACATTCATCAATATCTGTGCAATTCAATACAATGAAATAGATACGTGTTGTCAACGAATTCTCGGATAGTTAGCGGCTGCGTCATGAACAGACGAAATACCGTAATTTACGTTAAATGTCAATACAGTGCGGGAAGTTTTGAAATGCATTTACATACCGATGCACGTCCCGTTGTCGTGTGTGTAGCCCTGCCCACAGGTCCTATGGCAGACGAAGCTTCCCGCCATGTTTACGCATCGCGAATGCGGACCGCATGCCTCTCGATGCTCTTTGCACTCATCGATATCTGAAGAGGAATATGGGTAGGGCAAAACAAGCTGCACTAACTCGAATATACCCCAAGCTGTTTGCTATAAGACAATTATTAGTGTTTAGTTGTTTTTATGCTGTAACCTGTTCACTATAACATTACCTTCGCATTCTCCTTTTTTGTTTCTCCAGTAGCCTTTGTTACATGCAGGTTTCGTTCTGCATTCGAAGCCTCCTTCTTTGTTGAAGCAGCTTTCCGTTAATGTGCAGTTGTGAATCTCTAAAGCACACTCGTTAATGTCTGAAAATCAATCACATAAACATTTACTCTGAATTTTTATTTATCTATTGGGCATTACGTAGGAGAAAACATCATAATTTCAATACCTGCGACAAATATATCTAACGCGTAACGCCGGTTGGCAAAAAGCAGCTTAGCAGTGACTCGTCATCTCCGACCTGGAACACCTACCTTCTCAATTCAGACTGGAGAAACCAAGCGGGTGTTACCTAAGAGGTAGCTTCATTGTGTTTTAGTTGGTTGCACAGTACTGTATGAAGACACCTTCATTCACGGAAAGGAGCTCATTCTTTATTAGAACTTACGCTCTTAGCTAACGCCTCGCACGCGGCACGAATATCAGGGCAGTCCGACTGCTTCGGAGTGGTTTGACGCAGTCTTAGAAAATAGCCTAAAATGGTTAGATTGGATAATTCTGAAAACTATATATAAATTCGTATCGGTCTGTGACCTTTGAATGAGGGGCAAATGAAATTTTGCGCTGGCTATACAAAGTTGAACGGCAATAACCTTCGCATGTCTCGCTGCCTTGTCTGTCATATCCATGTTTGCAAGCCGGCAATTGCTTGGCCGCGCATCGGAAGGATCCTTCCTGGTTGATACATGTCTCCAATACGGTGCAGTTATGTGTACCTTCCATACATTCGTCGATATCTAAAATTATGGGCGAATACTACAGATTATTCAACGGAACCTAATGTCAGCATAATTTTTATGATACAATTCGTGGCGTAGAATTAATCAGATGGATGTTCTTTTGCACCTACCATTGCACTCGACCGTAACTGGGTCCACCTTGTAACCTCTATGACAGTGACTGACACAGACGTATTGACCTCCACGATCTACGCATTCTTCTTCAGTCGAGCAATCGTGCACACTCGAACATTGGTCCACGTCTGATATCATTAATATCAGAAAAATATGTGGGTATGGAAAAGGCGAGCGAATATAAGACCAGGTCGTTAGGTGTTGCTTCAAAGCGAAAGACAAATAAATCGGCAATTTAATTATATCAACGTGCAGCGAGCCATATGTAGCTTACTAACCCGCATTCATTCAGGATTCCTAAGGTCCACATATAGTATATATATATATTTGTTGGAGAGCCTCAAATTTGGTCCATTATACATGACTATGGCCTTCTTCCAAAAAAGAGTCGTAATTTTACAGCAAACGTAATACGTTATAAGCCGGAGCGTATTTTTTGAAAAGACTTACCAATACAACCCTGATCTATATGAAATCTGTAGCCAGGCTCGCAATCCGTCCATGACTTATTGCGGCAGTAATAGTTGCCGAGAGTGTTCATGCAAACCTCATTTGGGGAACATATGTGTTCCCCACTGACGCACTCATCTCGATCTGCGGTATGTTAAATGGCAAAGCAGGGCATGTTGTGGGGGTGGGGGGAGGGGAGGGGAGGGGAGGGGAGGGGAGGGGAGAGGGTGAAGCAATTTTTGAAAAAACGTTTCATTGACACGAATTGCTTATATGTGAGTATTCGCATTGATGAACTTGGGCCAGCGGCACCCGCAGAAGAAATGTGCCGATAATAACTGAAAAGGTGGCTAATGCTACGAGTTTAAGCGGGAATAATTTGCTGCATCATGACTTTTAAACATAACTGAATTAAAAGAAAGGTATGTTTTTAGAGTAAGCCGTACAGTCGTACGTCGTCTAAGGCCTCTTCGGCCAACAAGTGCCCTATCGGTAAACTTGCCTACTAGAGCTCTAGTATTTTTATTCGATACCTATCAAACATGGATTACTAATCAATAGTCACTCAGCTAGCAGGATTGAATGCAAACCTATACAGTCTTTGACGTGCCGACTATAAAAGAATCCTGTTGGGCAGTCAGGAATCACCTCGATCTTCTGGAGCTCGAAAACGTTTGATGAACACTCGTATCCTCCAGGTAGATTAAGGCATATCGTACCGCGAGGGCAGGAATACTTCCCCAAGAAGCATTCGTCGATGTCTAAGATAGGATCACACCCAAAAAGTACTGATCGATGATTAAGACTATAAGCTATAATAATGTACATTTGTACTTGCGAAGCGAAGAGATGTGCGACATAATAAAAAAATATATATATGTTCTGTTACAGTTGCGCAAGTAGATAAAAATAACTTAATTATAGTGATAATAACATAATATATTTTTTAGCTGATTGGGCCAGCATATAGTTAAATAAATCATTGTAGATAATAACGCTTTCAAGATGTATAACAAAGAGACTTTGGGGGTAGCCTTTTATAAATGTATATATATATATATTGATTAAATTATTCAATTGGAATAAAGATTGCAAGTTACTGTTTCAGACGGTAATAATTTAACCTTAAAAACAACCTCTAATATAGCTAAAGGTTACAGAAGTTGTAATGCTGGTGGCATCAAAACAATTTTACTGATTCGAGAATCATTCGGGACTAAAGTGCCAAAGCTCAGACGTCGTTTTTGCAAACTCACTAAGTAAAAACATTTAATAATTTTAAACGGCACACCACTCGTGCTGTTGTTCGGGTTCGTTTGGTCGCTACGATTGGGATCGTACCGTTCTGCGTAACCTTCTTACTGTCCGTGCAAACTCTGGCGTATAGCGTCAGAGTAGAGTGGCTAGAATATTGAAGTAACTTTCATTTACCTTCGCATGCCAAAAGCGTCCTATTGAAGTGGTAACCTTGGTTGCACATTAACGGAAAAGGACCCGGTAAACTCGATAATCGTCGTTGCTGTAAACTGAGGCTTCTCCAGGTCGCCGTTGAAGCGGAATGAGTTGTCTGCTGTTTGCAGCACGCTTGAAACGTCCTATTCAAAATGGGTTCTCCTTCCAACCAGGGCGCCGAGCATGTCTCGGACACAAGTCCTTCTCGACAAGCTGTACAGCATTCCTAAAATACATGCAGTACGAGCTTGATATGTTTTCTCAATAGGCCCACATTTCCTATAAAAAATTATGTTATGAAATTTAAAAGCATCATACAGAAACTTTTGCGTTTAGTTAAATTTGCTGCTAATGTACAGAGTACAAATGGAGGCGCATTTCCGCCTTTTTTTTTATTACTAGACTAGACTGAAGTGGTATTCTAAGGGACAGAAATAAGAGACAGACCTTTTCATGCAGAGCAAATTGTTTCCGTATAAGCGAGGTACTTTATATATATAATTTTTCTCTAGTTACCTGAATTATATGATAAATGGTACCCCATTATATCCATATACTATAAGTCGTAATCTAGATTCTATTTGTAAGACATCATTCGATGATACCATCGAACCAAATGTTTTAAACGATCATATCTCGTGTATTTTTTCAATGAATGACTCATATACGCGAGGCAAGTGTGTCAAGAACACAGTCACTGGCAATAGAATTTCTAACGTTTCAATGAGGTTCTGGTTGTTTTTCTACGATGTTGGATTCTCCAATGATGACATTTGTCTGCATCGTTTCGTGCGTGAAGATGAAGTAAACAAGTGTTTATACGGCAGTCGCTTTCAGCTACCGCTCGTACGTGACAATGCATTTAATTGAATTTACATGAAACAAGCGGACGAACCGTTGGAACGGGACACTACAACGAATAGCTATGGCTTGTTCGAGCTAGATATACGCGAACACCTTCCATGACATATTACCCTATGCCTAGCTGAAGCCTGATTCAGGTATATAGCGTCTTGATTTTTTCCATCGGAATAATTCAACGATCATTTTACCAGGTGGAAACACCATTGCGTACTAGCAGGGCATACGATTGATCCTATTAAGCAATCCTGCATTACACCTGTCATCTTAGTAACGAATTGCTATAAACGCACTCTGAAAAAGCTAATGCCGAGGCGGAGTATCTATAAATCTATCAGTACGAAAATCTATAGTTTGTGTCGCTAACTAAAAGTTCTTAACTTTGTAACGTTTAGTGGTGGAATAAGGAAACCCGAACCGGCTGGTCCTAAATAAAGGCTTGCTCTGTGTGGCTTAACTGCATACGACAAATCATTAATGCATGTAAAGCGAATTTCGAGGACTCAGGTACGCAACTGATCCCTATTTTCGGGAAAATAATGTTACGATTTGTAGGTATATACGGTACTGTACTGTATATACAAGTCATGGAAATTTTCGTCCACTTTTCGTGAGAAAAAATCGAAATTAGAACGGATTACTTAAAAAAAAATAATGACAACTCGAATGGAATAAAGCAAATAATTAAATTGTCGCGTAAATATTAATCCACTATGATGACGGCTATGTTAACTACGTACTACCGTGAGGATGCCTGTCGTTGGTCATCTTCAATGTATTAGAAATTGTTGTACGGCCGTTGTCCAGGTATTCGCTTTTGAAGATCCTGGTTGACGGCCTCTTCGCATTGATCGATGGCCTATCGTGAATTTAAGTGCAGGAAGTGCAAACTTACGTTTGCAAAGCCACTAACCCTTTTTTCAGTAACAGAATTAAGTTAGACTATGTTTTTGGTCACAAGATGGACATTGGACGAAATTATATTATTTATCAGAAGTCGCAGTTCGAACTGCGCAACACCCACTGCTATTATTATTAGGACCCAATATAAAATAAGGAAGACAAACAGGTGAACTTAATATGGCGTCTTTTGTAAATGTTTGTGCATTTCTCTTGTATAAAGTGTATTTCGTTACTGTTTATTGCACAGATCCAGTTCAAATTATTACAAACCGCCTGATTTCATGTTTCCGATGTCAAATCGAGCTTTTTGAATGATCTCCATGTTTTTTTACAAGCAGCAAATGGTCTAACTACATCGGCAAGATCCATACCTACAGCCATAGTCAAAAATGGCTAAAAGCAAGCCGACTGGAC
Source organism: Varroa destructor (assembly GCF_002443255.2). NCBI lineage: Eukaryota > Metazoa > Arthropoda > Arachnida > Mesostigmata > Varroidae > Varroa > Varroa destructor. The sequence goes on along the minus strand of NW_019211456.1, from coordinate 40,296,304 downwards.
CTCAGCTGTGATCGTATGATCGTTGCAGCTAGCATTAGTTACCGGTTTTTGTTTTAATTAGTTTCACTATAGTAGTAGATACTTCTACAGTTTACAAAGATCATTATCGGATAGTGTTTGCGCGCTAATTAAGCATTATATGCTCAACTTATTGGCATAAAGTTCAAAAAAATAGTAGACACAAAGAAGGAACAGTAGACGAAAGACACAAGTCCAAGCAATAAAAGTTCCGGCTTTATATGGCGGCACGAAGTTCCACACAGGTTTTTTTTTACATATTTGGTCCGTTCTTTCAAAACATTTCCTTGGTATAACCGGTTCGACCCAAATACTCCAACAGACCAATCATATTCTGTAATGATTTTTGCCTCATTCAGCAATTCAGAGTGGGTGCTGTTGATTTGTCTGTGGTAACACACTCAAACCAACCATGAACATATGGCGAAATCTTGACTGATATTCGTGCTTAAACTGAAGGAATAACCATCCCATGGACACTGCTCCCATTTAAAGTATTTATTTAAAAGCACACATATTGTGTAAGCTTGACTTGTATTTTTGTCAGTGTATATAATTGTTTCCAGATAGAAAAATTCTGTTTTGTGTCTTCTGACCTCGGCCTTGGCATGGATGAGCTCTTCGCAGGGTTTCCCTGAACGAGCGTGTTCACGTCCTTTTTGGCAATTTTGCTCGTTGATTTTTCTACGGCAGCAACGACTGAAATAACCGAGGCACTCCTTCGACTCGTCGAAGGAAAACTCTTTTTGTCGTAGATTTGCAGCAATCCGTTTGCATCCGCCAGTAGTTTGCGCTAGAAACTCACCGAATAGACAGCAGCTGTCTGAAAATGAAGTAAATTAAAACAAGCAATTATGAATCTATATTTAGTAAAGGTGGTGACTATGAGCTTGCGCTAGTTTCGTTCGTTTTCTGTTAACGACGTAGCCCTAGTCTCACTCACAAGCAGCTTGTTACCCTATAAAATCATAAAAACAAGGGTCACAACCGTCGATACGAAGTATGTGAGCGTGTTCATATATTGCCTTATCATGACTACCTAATGAATGCTAGTAGGTCAATTAAGGGCTTCGAAAGCTTAGTTTTCTGGCCAGCAAAACACGCAGTGACCTTTTGGGCATTGACTCGTTCTGCAGACACGTTTTCACAGCTCTTAAAGAGAGTCCTCATGTTACATTAAGCTATCGGTAATGTTATTGGCGGTTTAGACTCACCCTCAATATTGATGCTTACCTACAAAGGTAAATCCGTATGATATCTGCCACTCTCTATGATTTTTTTTCTCTTATCAATGAAGAAATTCGTTAGCACATTAACACATTAAAAAAATAGAACCATGTGTTGTTACTGATTGACACTTGTCCTTGGATAGATCGCAGAAAAGACCGATGCTGTTATAAAAGACATTATCTCTCTCCTATGAGCCGAATTTGGCAGCTGCCTCATTATTATACCTTTCTGCATAAGAGACGCGGACCGCATCAAGCAACAAATCACTTTTTCTCTCATGACGAAGAGGTTGCATGAGACTGTGCTGCAAAGGCAAGGGCCTTTTCGACCCCTTGGGCCAATGAATAGAGCTACCGAAACACAACAATGCCACTTCAAGAATGACCATTGTTATGATTTCAGCGTTTGACGCCAGATCACCAGGCCGCTTGATTCCGGGTAAGGTTAGACCCGTTTGTATTTGTTTCCGGAGGAAGTAACGCTGATGCCACCGCAGTGCAGCCAGTTGAATGTTTGGGGCCTCCGATAAATCGTAGTAACTGCGTTCAGGGGCATTTCCTATTCTATGAATGCGTCGACGCACGTCACTCGTTCAAAGAATAGAAAACAATGTCTACACATTGCTTCTCTACTGGCACAGTGTATAAAGCATGAGTAGAGATCGCGCCGTGTCGAGTAACTCAGTTCAGCAAAAGAAAATAGAGAGATTATTCATAAGTGGACCATCTTGCGTGACCTTGGGGACATTTAGCTGCGGAACAACTGGATAAGGTCTTTACGTGAAATAAACGAACGAAGCGCTACGCATTACGTGATCCATGGTCAGAACGGTGGCCTTAATCGTGATCAAGTGCTGGTGGATCTTAAGGGCGCATACACACTTTCAAACAACACATATGTCAAGATGACCACTCACGCTTGATATAACACTTATTTAAGTCAGCGCCGCCTGATAAACGCATGACGGTACGAATCGCTCTGACATTTGCCTAATGGTGATGATTTCAGTGCGGTCAATCTCATTTAGGTTATACTAAAGCATGCCCCTCCGTAACAAGTCATTTTTTGGCCAAAATTTTCCACGTTAAACTGAATACTTTTCCTATCTTAATGAAATGAAACGTAACGAAACGAATGGATTGTGATTTAGTTCGCTTTACATAGAAAATGTCGGTCGTCAATGATTGTATCGCCGTGCATCGGCTATACTAGCATCTCCGAAGCCAAGGCGTTTTTAAATTGGCTTGTTGCAAGAGAGCAAGAAGAGCAGTGAAGACTGTAAGTGGACCTGAACTGGATGTATATTATCTTCCCTGTCCGTAGACGAATAAAGAAATCTCCATAGAGAGAGATTTGATGAACAATAGCACTCTGCAAACATGCTGTACCTCGAACGAGCTTCTAAACTCCTAACAAAATTTATAATAGACTGGAAAACAAATAGGTTTGCCAACCTATATTTCGATTAGGCTAGGCCTAATTTTATTGGCCTGGCCAAAACGTTATAGCATTCACCTGAACGGGTTTCATATACGCGCCAACTTGGGCGTCGATTATACTTTCCCCTATGTATTTCACTTGGAGCATTGTTAGTTCCATCAAGCATCAACGGTACATGACTTTTTATCTAGACAGACTCAGCCATTTAGTAATTGGTCATGAACGTGCTAATAAAATTCAAGCTCTAGTGCTGAGTGAGTGCTTCGAATCAGGCAGAGTACGTTTTTCGAGGTGGTGTAACGGTCGCGTCATTGCGTATCGATCTGATAGCCCGAGTTTGGATCCATGCGTAACGGAACAGTCTTTATGAGCCATTTACTATGTAAACACGAGCCGAGGTAAAAGCGAAGGTTTTTCAAAAGGTAACTCTGACGTTTACATTCGCCAGTAGCATTCTGAACTTCAATCGAACTAAGACCAGTGGAGATGACCAGTAAACGCTAAGCTTAGTTATCTCATAGGGCTTGAATCGGATGATTAGTCTCGGATGCTGATGTACGCGCACCAGCCGCTGCCTAAGTCGGTAATTGTTTCTTAACTAATATAATAACTTTAAATACAGGAGAGGCAGTGAATTTCAATGTGAATAGTCAGAATTTTCAAGGCCAAAAACCGGTAAGCAAGGGGTAAAATTAAGGGAATTGTCAAAAACTTGTTAAGCGCCCAAAAAGATCTTCGGCGAAGGAGAAGTATCCAGAAGAAGCTGCAAAAGTACAAGTATAACAGCGCTTGTTCTACGGAATCTGTATATAAATCTTTATCTTTATAGTATAAACTATAAACGCATATTACAAGCAGCTCATATCGTTTGCTAACACACGATAAAGTTTATTCGCTAGCCCCTTTTATCCTATGCGATGACTAACTCAATACGTTTCTACCAATCGTATAGAGAAATCTACGTAACTTACTATTTTCGTCCATATTGTAGCTGGATCATTTCAGCACTGAACAGTCGAATGTTCTCTAGAGCAAAAATAGATGCAACCTTACGCAAACCTTAGATGTCGAGATTTTATTTGATCGATTTCGAAATTCACTAAAGTTGCTTTATATATATATATATATATATATATATATATATATAGACCAACTTTAGTGGCTTAATAAATACTAACGAACATAGGATAGCATAAATACTTAGTAACTGGCCATGTACGGAGGCTAAATTGCAATGATTACGGATGCGGCCTAATCGTGATAGTGAAAGAAAATGAAAAACAATTTAAAAAAGTGTATGCAGTATCTAGTATCTGTCCCTTATCTACCATTTGATGAAGTTGTACGGTCAACTCGAAGTGAGCACACGAGAAGCACAAGGGTCCAGCCGGACGTCATTGGCGATCGGCGCCAAACGTTTGATAGCTCACTCATCCTTTCAACGGTACCCAGCTGTGATTGTTAGTAGGCACAGTTGTTCTTAGTAGCAAGAAACTGTTAATTAGCGCACATAAATACACGTGATCGATTAGACAAAACCTCTTGGAGTGGGCCGCGTCGTTTACTTCGCTGTGGCCGTTTTACTGTGCTGTTATTCGTTGGGCCTTGGACGCACTGCAGTATTGTCGTTATTGCTAGACGAACGGCACTCAAGCGTATTGCACGCCGCTGACGCGCCGAACTGCTTTCGGCAACCGCCAAGACATTACGCGGACGATCACTGTAACGGAACGAAATAATTTGGGCTTTCAATAGCAAAATGATGGAGAGGACACTCGATCGTATGGTAGCATTGGCCGCTGCCTAATCACTAAACAAAGAAAACTATTGGAGAGAGAGAAATAAGTACGACTCTGCCACCCTTGCCTAGCAAACTCTGCCGCTGGGTATAGGGCTGATGCACTTTCCGACGTAGGCACGTTCCGGGTCGGAGAAGACCAGGCTAAAGAATACATGTACCCGGGATGAGGGGAAAACTACGATGCCCGAAACGTTCGTTCAGATAGGTGTTTATAGAAGTTTTTCATGTTAATCTTAAGTAATCATAATTGATCAATATAGCCTAGATCCTGCACAGTTCAAGCAAGGCCTGGTGACCCAGTAACGCTGGACTGACATCAATCGGCCCACGTTGATGCTAGACTCGATCCTGACAGTCGAGAAAAGTAGATAATTTGAAAGTTCGGTTCATTTTTTAAATCTTGGGTGATTTTCGGTTGTCACTCTCACTATATCTAGCAACGGTGAATATATACGATGTAACGTACATTCGGTGGCAGATCACGCCCGCAGTTGAATGTTCACTATCTGCATGACGACAACAGTTCGAGATCAACAGGTCCACTGAATAGGCACATTTCGGGTGTGCGGTGAGAGGGAAGGGCGCGTATAAGGTAATTCAACAAGAATAGACATTAATGAAAGAATATTGCGGCTTCTTCACTTGTGTTCCATGATTTCAAAGGCAACAGCGCGCTTCTTCCGCTAACAAAAATAGACAAAACGAAAGAAACGTACATCTCATTGACTAGACGCAGATTGCCTTCATTAAGACGTTTAGTTTCGTGCTGAAATAAGCAAGATGCCTAAACAAATCGCCAATGGCTATAACAGACATAAACCTCGAAATGTTTTTTGCTTTGCAGATTCTAGTTTTAGATATTTTTTGGCCTTATCGACACTTGAACTTCTGTACAGCGGCGGGTTATTACTCCTATACATGAAACGTCGATTTATTTGATCTCTTTTGTAACAGATAAATGTACCATTCTTACCTTTAAGTGTCACGCGTAGTTGGTGAAGAGCTGCTTTACATAAGTCTTCTGAGTAAAAGGATTTCTCATAGATCCACAGAGGTATGTCCGTTTAGGGAAGTACTTGCTTACTGCCCTATCGATAGTTGCGAGCCGTCCGCGTGTATAACTTTCGATCTCAAGGTTAATTAAGAAAATTACTACTTATTTGTAGAAAAAAAAAAAAAAAAGAAGAACTTTATTGGCTCTTGCATGTTGTACACTGTAAAATAGTTTTATGACTATTATATGATATAGGCTCACTTGGTCACCAATGCCTGCAGCTGGTTCCACCATTTAGAATTGATAAGAAGATTTATGTAGTTCGAAAAACGCCAATTGTCAAACATGCAATTTTCACTAACAGTCGGACACTTTCAAATGTCACAGTAATGTTAGTGGTCATAGTAAAAAGATGATCATGATTAAGTTAAGTGACTTTTTTTTTGTTTTTTTTTTTAACAAACCCATTCTTTGTGACTTTGTTATTGACTCGTCAGGCAAACAGAAATGATCTATAAACAAAATAATGGTATTCGCCACTGCGAAATAATCTAACCTGTAAAATCGGCGTCTTTTCAGCGACTGTCTTGTGATATGGACTCTTTCCAAACATACCTCATGAGCTCCCGAGCACAGCTCGCGATTATCTCTACCTCACAATCTAGTCAAGAGGGCACTGCATAAATCCGAAATAATGGAGCTCGTAGCACATTACAAAGCTCATAAATTGTAGACTAATAGTTAGAATGACTGTTATTTATTTTATCGAGCGGAATGCTTGATCTACTTATTCTGTCATTGTGACACAGAAGGAAGATCTCGTTCGATGCTTTTTTACGCTCATTTTTAGCTAATTCCGGTATCTGAAGTCTGCGTTCTCATCCTTGTAATAAGAGTTGAGTGTATTGCAATAATGCGTACATGCAGAAAGATCGTACGTTATTTCTACGACTTATCGAAAGACTCGTTTGTGCCAGCAACGGCATTTTTGTAGTAAAGATATAGTCTAATTCTCGTTAATTTGCTTGCGCTTGTGAATATAACTTCAAGGTCTATTTACTAATATTACGTCAGTAAAGTTTAGTATAGGTGCGCGTGTGATGAAGAACACTGTGAATGGAAAAACGAAATGAGCTCTTTCGTTGCACACCTTCACACCCATAACAATAATAGTAATGTAAACGTGTGGCTGTGTAATTAAAAATTGATTATAATATCGCACTTTTAATTTTATTATGCTTTTTTTCTTTTTAACTGATGATGAAATTTAAAGCGTTTCTAATACATTTTTTTGACCAATAGGATCTATCTCGTTCTATAGAAGAATCAGTTTTATGTAGTAGATATCTTTTGCTAAAACCTATTTCATGTGTTCCCGTTCGTACGGTTCGAACGATAAAAACGTTTAGCAGTCCCATTAAACGTATTACTAAGTACTAGATGTAAATAAAACACATGTGCCTTTATTACACTTATAATAGAAAAGACAATGGTCGAGCATTTGTGAGGAAGTCACTCGTACGATGGGGCGCTTCAAAACGAGAAACTATATAACAATCAGCTCTCTCAACAAAAGTCACTTCGACAATATCAGCGCCCATACACGCTGCCTATCTAAGAATCATAAACAGCTCAGTCATTTGGACATTTTTTTTTACGGAACTACAACACATTACCAGAAGCAATGACGCCCAATACTGCAACGACGTCTAATAAAGTGTGCTTGACTAATATAAAAACGCAATTTACTTCAATTCAAATGCTCCTTTATTATATCATTATTAAGTATTAAGTATTTACATTATGCACACTATGTAGATTGCGTTTACGTCAACTATTTACAGAATTATGTACAGTAAATTTTTTTCTTTCGTTTTATCTCTCTCTCTCTCTCTCTCTCTCTCTCCCCCTCGCCCGCCCTCTCGCTCTCTCTTCTTGTCGCTATTTTTCTGTCGTTTGTCATTTTTACATACACATTCTAATAATTTACGTATATATATATATATATATATATATATATATATATATATATATATATATATATTTCCATCGGGCAGAACGCTAGGCGCTCCCTGGTATTTAGTGACCCTCAGCAGAGATCAATCACTAAATTTGAATTATTATTAATATTATCATCCTCATTATATATATATATATATATATAGACGGAGAGAGAGAGAGAAGATAACACCGATAGTAATGTGGGGTGGCGGGTTGTTTTCAACTCAAGAGATGTACGTGGAGAAAGAGGAAGATTAGTGCTAATAGTATTAGCCCAGTGGACAATAAGCCATCAGTGAGTCGCAATGATCGGTATTCACCAGCGATGTTTTTTTGTCAATGCGTCGACACGGACCGTGACCGTTACAGATCATCTGCCCAGCGGCCATATGGAACGTGATTTATCGTCATAGTCATTTACAGAGCGATAATAATAATATTAATTTTTATAATAGCAAAGAATTATGTTAGTGGTAATGGTTGTAATAGAAAAAATTGTAGTTATATGTAATTTCGTTTATCACTCAATGTCTCTTCCTAGCGATCATCATCATCATCATCATAGGTTTCTGCTCACTGGCACGTTCTCTTCTTTGTCCCGTTCGTCGGTGGACATATTAACTAAAGAACTATAGTTTAGGTTCCTGTTTGTATCGCAGAGGTAATCGTTCATGCTGTTGTCGGCCACCGCCATCCATAGCATTTTTCAGCGATTAGGTTGACAACAAAGAGCTCGCTGCTTTCATGCAATATCAGTAAACGATATAAATTATTCTTTATGTTGCTTGTTCTTGCTTCCGATCTGTGTTGTCATTAGTGTTGTAAATGATTGGTTTTCTTTTTCAATTTTGAAAAAGCCGAAGATAAATAGATTTACAAACAAACACTTACGCGCGTATCCATACACACACACACACACACACACACACACACACACGCTCGAAACCGAATTGCTTGAGAATTTCGTTAGTTTGAGAGACGGCCATTCTGGCACCATTCATAAGTTACGTACGATACAGCGATCGGTCCCTGTAAACTGTTGGAGACTGGTATCTCCTTTTTGCTACCTGTCACGCTGGGTCTTTTGCTGCTCCACTTGGAAGAAACAAAGACATTGATGATGTATTCCTACTACTAGAATCACTTTAAGCATCATCATCGTTATTATTATTATTATTATTATTATCTAGATTGATCAATAGCTCCTACGGTTTTCTCACTCTCTGCGAATACCTATATACTTCTATTTCGGTCATTGGTTTACTGATATTTCGACGTGCATTTCAGTGAATTGTTACAGGTGACCTATGGTAAGTTTGTCGATTGTATCGTTCTCTGAGATAAAAGACAGTAGGATTATCCAGTGTAGCAGGACGCATGACGGCTTTTTCCGTTGCTGCCAAACGCTGCAGTTGTTCTTAACTTTCAATTTGTTTTTTTTTTTACATACTTTCTCTTCCGTTTACATATAAGTGACAAGACGGCAAACGCATAGCTATTTCCGTTTGATTCGTACCGTGGCGAGGTGTGTCAGGCTTCGAAATCAGACAAGAGAAGGTGGTGACACTATGGAGAAAAATCAGAGGGCACCATTTATGCAGTGCGTGCAATTACAGTCGTTCATCACATTCCGACAGCAATACACAAATGCACAATTGATGGTCTATTGTATCAGTATTTCGTAAGTACTTTCACTCCTTACTAATTCTATTTTGTTTGACGCGTTTGGCTTTTTTTTTACGCATTTCTATATCATTATCAAGGTTCTGGCGTATTATAGTTGCACGCCTACAGTTTTGTGTTTCACCTTGTTTTGATTCACAGTTAACTCGTTCTTTTCACGTTACCTTTTTTGATGCATTGTATTTTTTGGTATCGGCCTACCTTTCAGAACCCTCTTTTTATAATACTAATAATAATAATAGGGTTTCAGTGGTTTTTTTTTGCCCCTTTCTCAGCTTAGCCTGCCCCATTTTATTCTAACGTATCAGTACCGCTAAGGGCCGTCAGATCGGCATCGTTATGTCGTGGGAGTGTGGTGAGGTCAACTCGCTTCTCCGTATTAGTACCTCATCCATACATTTAGTCATAATTCGTTCACACTATCGTTAAGCACACAGTCACATAGCCAGAAAGCCACCCGTACAGCAGTATTCCTCAACAAGTAACGAATCAATGTGAGGAGGAGGATGATGATGATGATGCAACCGTGAGCTTTCTCAATGGTCTTCACTTCATCTCCTAGCAGATTCTCCATCAACTCTTCCGTCTCCTCCCATAGCATAAAACATTTAAAACCCCGACGACGTCTTTACACTCACTCACTCTCTCTCTCGCTGTCTCTCTCTCGTCCTGTTTAGTGCATCACTACCAGTTTCTTATATACGCCATCACCTCATACTTCATCTGCTGTTTATACCATTTATATCAGATCACGTTTTCTATTATATATATATATATATATATATATATATATATATATATATCCATTTCCATCTCTTTTCCATATATATATATATATGAGAATTTATCCACTTTCATCCGGCAGTCTCTGTTTTTACCGCTAAAAGGACCGCGCTTTCTATCCGTCTCGATTCGTTAGCTTGCTTAGCTCAAATAATGATTTTGTTTCTCTTCTAGTTTACTTATTTGTTACTTAGCTGTTTCCCTGTTGTGAACAAGATCAACCCATGACTAGATGTACGAAAATCCGCTATTCTATTAAATCATACGTTTTGAGCTGAGGGTTCGACTGAGGCGTTTCGTTCGAGGAGGTTATGACATGATTAACCGGGGTCCTGTTTCCACTTCTGTTGTTCCATAAATATTTTTTACGGCTGGGGTAAGTGACCGTTTTGGATCTGTTTCTCGTTATTTGTTCAGCAGACGTGTGTGTGCTAGACAGGAAGTGCTATATAGTAGCGGTATTAATGAGCTCTTGTGTGGTGCTATTAGTGATCATGGTACAATGAAGAATTGGAACCGATGGCAGCAGTAACAGGCACAGTATAGAAGAGGATGGGGAAGCTTAGTAGGCTGATTATTCTGTACATCATCGCTAGATTCATTATTAGCGTTGTCATCATCATCGTCGTCGTCGTTATCATAGTCAATCAAGGAAGCCATTTCATCATTGTTATATTTAGAACTACGTAAATCCATTAAATTGTAGCGCAGTTACGACGGCGTGATATACACGACCCCGCTAGAGGTTGAAATACGCAGCTCTCACCACTTACCCATACTCTCATGCTTTCAGCTCTATATCATCTCGCGATTAAATTCATGGTCGCGCGGGCCTCGCAAACTCACGTATTCACACAGTCACATATATAGTTCCACTTTTTATTCACTCATTTTACAACAGAAAACTAATTTTTTGACATCGTGACGAATACGAGCAACCTGCCAAGTTGCCTATAATTGTAAGTCGATGCCCAACTAATAAGGTGGCCCTTCACTATTCGATATAATTAGTTTGTCCACCCACGGGTATCCTAGTTTCAGAATGATATTTCTCTCTGTTTGCCCTTTGTCTCCGACTTGATTCACATTATACTATATATATATATATATATATATATATATATATATATATATACTTCGTAGGTAAGTAGTAACTCTAACTAATTTTCATACAAATCTATATGTATATCGCACGCGCGGTAACTCCGACCATAATCAGCTTACACAGGGTAGATGGCTGGTTACTTCTGTGGGATTTTAAGCCTCGCCACTCGGCTATTGACAAAGAATTGGCCAAACTGCTCAAATCGAAAGCCATTGCCTCGTGTAAAATCCAACACATAGCCATATACGTACTTGTATACGTTATTGACGCACTGAATAAGTTGTGTCCACTTGCGGTTGTTATTTACCATTGTTGCTGAAGCAGTATTCAGTATTCTTTAATTTACGTTGTTGCTTGCAGACGACACGTTTCATGTTGTGGAAATTTCCTTTAAGGTATATCTCAGCGTCGGTGTGAGGGCTCCGAAATAGGCCAGGGGGTGTCCAAGTCCTTCGTTTGCAGAGGGTTGGCCATAGAAAGCTTGGTCCCGAACCTTCGGTGGGCATCAACCTCACCCGTTGCCGAGCTCCCTAGCTAGCGGATGTTGCGTCGCTTACCGATCTCTGGTTTTCCCCGCCTCTTCGAATCACAAACATCATAGATGACATCATCAGCAGTAGCAGCTGGTTGAGATAGACGAAACGTTGAGATACCATCCTGTGTTGAAAGTGTTATTAATGTAGATGATTTCAGCAGATGGATATTACTGCGGTGTATGACGAGCCGTTCTGCCCCACGTTAGCGTTACAAGTTGGCTGGTTAGTTGTGTTGAGGTATAGGGTTGTTTGCCTAGACTGAAAAATCGGGTTTGTTTTTCTTCTTTGTTTGATGATGGTAACGATGATTAACGAACGAGCGTTAGTTTATAGCAATCTAGTTGATCGGTTTATGAGGCGAATAGTTGAAGCATGTGGTCTGTTAACATTGCGGGGGCGGTCACGAGCTGCGTAAGCCTGTTTACCCTGCAACTGAACAAGAGCAATTGAGCATAGTGTGGAAATATTGTAAAATCGGTTAGTTGAAATAATATAAAGGTCGAAATCCTGCTTAATTTCTTCCATTGTATCATTTACAATTCGTATCTCATCAATGTCTTCACGCGTGTATGTACGGTTCAATAACCGCAAAGCAATTGAAATAACCAAGAACAAGAGTAACGAAGCAAAGTTAACCTACCGTGTTGAACCTACCGAGAGGGAAGTTTAGATCAGCCATTTGGCTCGCGGAGACGGCGTTTGAGGTCGCGTTGACGACGCACTTCCGCATGTGCTTCTCCAGCGTCGAGGGCACGGAAAACGGCATGTCACAGAAACGGCAGCGGTATACATCCTTGCCGATCCGTCCGTGTGTCTTCATATGTCTGGTCAGCTTGGAGCTCTGCGCGCAGGCGTAGGAACACAGCTCGCATTTGTAGGGCTTCTCACCCGTGTGCGAGCGTCGGTGCACGGTCAGGTTGCTGCAGTTCTTGAAAACCTACCGATCCGATAGCAACATGTGAACGAGTCGAGCTTTAGCAAAAGAAACACTATGGGTCGCAATCTGCGACCTTTCAACTGGACATTCATATATATATGTATATATATGGAGAATATGAAGAAGTTGCAGTTCTTGGCGAATTAATTAAATACAACGAAATTTCAGCTTCGGTAATTCAAAGGTTCATCATTACGTACCTTTCCACAGAATTCGCAAGTGTCGTTGCGTCTCTCCCCCCGGGGCGGCTTGGTGCCAGCGAGAAAGGGCACCATGGAGGCACTCGAGGCGGCGGGGTGTCCCCTGAGCGGCGAGAAGGGCAGACTGCTAAGCAGATCCTTCGCGCCTCGGCTGAACGGGCTGCTCTCTCCGAGCCCGCCGTAGAGGTCGCGCGCCGCCGGCCCGAGCCCCTGCATCGTCCACAGTGGGTAGAGCGCCTCAGCTGACGCCCCGTCCAGTTTGGCTGCCGACGAGGACCGCTCCGTCAACGACGAGTTCACTGAGCTGGGGCTTCCTCCTGTAAACGCGTATAAAGCCATTATGAAGAGTGGGTCTAGCCGCGGAATTTATTATAGATCTAAGTGCAATACTTTCTTCATCAAATTAAAAAAAAAGGCCTCTGAAAGAAATACAGAATATGTCATTTCACTGTCGGATAGGTATGCCATAAAAGTAAGCAACGGGCAAAAGAAATGTTCAGAAAATCATCCAAACTATGAGCATATCACTATATGTACCCGATTGGTTTTACGTTACCGTTTACGAACGAAGCCGCAGAACTGGGCCGTTCCTCGAGAGCCTGTTTGTAGGCCTCCGAGTACTGCTGGATATTGGTAAGGCCAATCTTCTCCATGACTTCTCCGAGAAGGGACTTCCTCAGGCCGGCAGCTGCGATCATGTGCGCCATCGCTGAATGGTCGGCGGCCGTTGTTGGCGGGGCCGCGGGGGCCACCGAGGTAGTCGTAGTTGACGATGTTGTTGTCTTGGGGGGTGAGAGCGATGGGGGCACCGGAGTCGTCGAAGACGAAGAGCTCGGGCCCCGCACGGTGAGGTCTTGGGCGACACAGTCTCCGTTCACAGGAGCTGCAGATCCTTCGCGACATCGAGATGATCCCTTGTGTTTGAGGTTTAGGCGGATACGGTGGTGGTGACGGGCGAGCGGCAGGCCGTCGTGCTCTTCTTCATCGTCCAGCTCGTCCTCATCCAGTTCGTCCTCGTGGTCCTCGTCATCTTCTTCCGCTTCTTCCACTTCATCCACCTCATCTTCTTCGGTGTCGCAATCATCGGCTGATGCCGACGCCACAGATGGTGCAGATGCAGCGGAGACAGCGGCTGCTGCCGCAACCACCGCAGCAACTCGACCCTTTAAATTGGTCGGAACGACCGAGGGGTTGTTGCTCAGACTCGGATTTAACAGCTTGTTTGCTAGCTGTTCCCGTTTAACGAGCGAAATGCTGAGGCCCGTCACGCTGTCATGTTTGCTGCTAATACTGCCGACGCTATCTTTGAGGGCAGCATTTGTGTCGACAGCGCTGACGTCGGTTGCTTCAACCAATCGATCCTTAGCACTATTGGTCGTCTCGTTCGTGCGGTCCGGCATAATAACATCAGATAACGATGAAACGTCTTTACGGGTTAGCTCGCTGTCGTGTTGCGACTTCATATGTTTTTGCAGTCGCGACTCTTTCTCGCACTCGAAACTGCACAGGCTACAGCTGAATACTTTGGGTTCTGTGATGCTAATGTCCTTGATGGAGTTGAGAGCGTTTGAAAACGACTTGGGCGAAACCGACGCCGCATCAGGCAGACGTGCGTCAAGTGACAGAGGCAAAGCCTTTCCATTGCTTGCAAGCGTGCTTAGAGCAGCGATGGCAGCGTTAGGGGACGAAGCGCCAGCGAGCTGTCGGAGCCGCTGCGAGTAGAAGTCGCCGTGGTCGAGGCCGGCAGGTTGAGGAGGACGAGGTGATGAGCCGCCAGCCTTGAGGTCGAGCGGGGCGCCCAGAGGTGAAGAGCTGCGGAGAAGTGGAAAGCTCGAACCAATGGGTAGGTTGAGAGGACCCATAGGTCCTTGTGATGACACCGAATCTGAGCAGATTCTTAAGCCGTGCGCAGATTGCGCGTGCTGCACAAGCAGCCACGCTGACGCACACGTCTGCTTACACGTGAAGCACGTATAACTGCTAGGCTCTGTAAGATATGCATAAGAAAGCGAAAGAACAATTAATATAACGGTAATAGATCGCCGGTAGACACGCATGTCATATTGAAAGAGTTGCGCCTACACAGCGACATAGCAGTCAGCTAGCTGCTGCAGTACAACTACATACACAAATTAGTTAGATAAAAGGGGCCATACGACATTGTCTGACGAGACAATGGCGGCCTCTAGAACAAAGGACAACCAGAACAACGGAATGGCGCCATCACAACTACCAGTTATGGTGCTCTGCGTCGATGTACAACAATCACAAACGACAATCCAATAAGCGAATGTCGATATGGCCAGCCCAAGTCAGATATAATGAAAGATCTCCTCGTCTAACTTCAGCCAGACAACAGCACCCGGGGCAGTAGCCCATTCTATTCTCACTATCCAAGCACTACCCGCGCACTAACAGCGCGGAAACATCGAAATGAGGGAACGCGCGGCGAGCGATGCGTCTGCGATGGCAGCACGATCGGCGATGTGGTAGCATTAAGAACCGCGCTGACGCCGCCGTCACCGGCGCTGCTATCATTACCAAGTGGGTGGCCAAGTATTCAGATCTCCATGGGGTCTCCTCATAGGCGCCCACTACTTGATGTCAATGTGAGCTCACATCGAGAATCTGGATTAGAGGGGCTAAAGGGGTACGCAGCAGGGACAGACAAGAGGAGGAGAGAAAATCGGGATATGTTCGATATGGTAGGATCTACTGCACACGGAACCCTTGTGGACGAGGAGCGACAGGCAAGCGCAAGCCCAGCACAGCCATTGCTACAGTTACTACTGTTACTAATGAAAGAAGTCCATTTACGATTTCCACTGAACGGCTGGCTGACTAGCAACCTACTACTACCGGCAAAGAATACTCGACGCATTATTGTTGTCGTACGAGAAACATCAAGGTAGCGATAAATGCAATAGGCGCTACGACGACGAGAAATAGATTGGCTAGCGGCAATGGCCCCGGCGTGACATTGTCGCATTTCACACCCCTTGAATGCGATGTGAAACCACGTTAATGTTGGTAAACAATTACAGCCACCATAAGAGAGACGCCAGTAGGCAGCAAAGGTACAGTACAGCGAGTGGGAACATATATATATATAAAATGGCCGCTGAGCGGAGGCGGCACAACGAGCGACGAGACGACGTAGAAGGGCAGGAACCTCATAGTACGGCGGTTAGCAACTGATAATGGATTCCGCACCGACGCTGATAGTCAGTTTAAGCTAGTGGAGAAGACGCTGCCATTCGGCCGCGTGGATGCGCGCGGTAGTTCGACGTAAGTACAGAGCGGCGAGGGAGAGAGAAAGAGAGAGCCATTTTGATCAGGAGAACGACGACGTCAGCGAGAGAGAAAAGAGTACGATTGAGAGACAAAGATGATGCCTTGCGTGAAGTTGGAGGCCGGAGATGAACGGAAGCATCGTCATGGTCGTCCAATGGTCGCAAGCGCTGCAACAAACGCAGAGGCGTTCAAAGCACTCACTAAAACTAACCTTCTTCATCTCTAGCAAGGGTTAAACGCAAGGGGATGGATCGAGCAGCAGCCGATAGCAGAGTCAGTAACGTAGCAGTAGATTAATGAAGCTCCTGCCAGGACTGAACCTGCTCTCTGGCTACCGTTTGACTAGCCAGTTGCCTTCGCAGTCGCCACATCGGCACCATTGAGAGCTCCATCAGTCATTCGAAGCGACGCAGGAGAAACTCCTCGAACACAGATACACACAGTCAGACACACAGAAACATCAGGAGCGGGAAGCATTTACAATTTAAATCGGCCGCGTCTCGTCTCATCGTGCTTCTGGCCTCCGGCTCAGCAGCTTCGACAGCCGTTACGGCAACCACTATCGTAGCTATCCTCTGTCACCCATTCAATAGTAGAAGCAGTGATAGGAACTGGGAATAATGTGAAGGCGGAATGCTTCCTTCTAAACGAAAAAGGCCGAACGTCTTCTCGTTAAACTCTGACGACGACGACGACAATGCAGAATTCTTCATTCTTTTTCGACCATCGCCTCGGCTCGTCTGTAATAGCTATACGTGGCCGTCACTGCCACAACTGGTTGGGCTTTTAGCATCTGTTCATGCGACTGCTGCTGCTGCTGCTGCCTCCAGGGCAAAGACTTGCTTTCCATTGCTGCGCACCATCTCTTTTGATTTTGGGAGCGTACAGAGCGGCGGCCAAATCAGTGGACAATCTCAGATTAAAACGATCCATCATTTTTGTTGAACGGGAACATTTTTCGAGATTTTAAGCGTGGCCCATGAGTAAGTCCCCTCGATCTATAGATCTTAAAAGCGAAAGCCCAAAGCAGGCTTAGATTCGCTAAGGCTGCAGTGGTGGCTACTAAATCCAACCTGCCGTCCCTTTTTTGCCGAGCTTCAATTCCAACGTTCAAGAACTTCGAAGGGCCAGGGTGAGCAAGTTTCAATTATGTCCTCCGTCAACTTCAATATGGACCTGTCCCGTAGAAAATTCGAACATGCTTCAAACACAATATATATATGTATATGCAAGCGTAAACCACCGTTGTTCGTTCATCTATAGCTGCTTGTACGAATGTATATAAAGTATGTTTTCTCTGGGAACCCAGGACGGATGAACGCTACGAGTGAAAAACTGGAAATCAAATAATAGCTTATTTAGTTGGCATCACTTTGTTAAGATACCATCGGTTGCAATACCTGTAACAACGAAAGTCTAGCGCTACTTTTGTCTGTAGCGGTTAACCTAGAATGAGTCCTTAGTTCAGCTACCATACCGGTCACCGGTTAGAGTAGTCTAGCCGTAAACGAATCATACGCTTGAACTATC
This sequence comes from Varroa destructor, assembly GCF_002443255.2. Taxonomy (NCBI): domain Eukaryota; kingdom Metazoa; phylum Arthropoda; class Arachnida; order Mesostigmata; family Varroidae; genus Varroa; species Varroa destructor. Next base: position 40,278,752 of record NW_019211456.1, on the reverse strand, counting down.
ATCGACATATCGACTAACCGTCAGCCATTGAAACGAGTCGAAATTCGGATTTATTGTCAAGTGATCAGTTCAACGTAGTGCCGGTCGGAACAATCAACGATTGATCAAAGAGTTTGCTCCGTAAACAAATATGAGGCTTAGCGATCCCGTCTGATTGGTTGGCAACTTCTACAATTCACAATCATTACGTTGGGATCAATCGGAAGGCTGTTTGTGGCTAATTCCCCTCGACTGATGCTATATAGTCAAGTACCTTCCAGTTGTAACGTACGTTTTAGTCCTTTACTACTTTTCACCTATTCATGAATCTTTGTCCGCTTTTATCGTACCGTCGTCTCGATCGGACGTCGAATAACTATCATTGCAATAACCTATTGATCGTGCTGAGTAAACGTCCTTGTCTCCTATCCAGATGCAATTGTGTATAGACCAGTACCAACATAATCATACTTTGATTGTTGTTCTCTGCCCACTAGCGCCACTCACGTGCTTCAGTTTGATAAAAAAGAAATTTGAAATTTTTGCGGCAAATCATCTCAGAAATAAAAGGCCGAGTCAATAACTCAACGTAAACGGGAACCCCGTCTCCGCAAATCGTTTTCAATGAACGGCATTATCCATTTACGAAAAAACATGGATTGAAAGATCGATCTCTTTCCAAAGTGAGTCGCCTATATGGCACCTGGCTGAGGAAGATTTCCAGTGCGCTTATGACGCCGTAACAACAAATGAAGAACAATGGGCTGCCTCGACCAAACCATGCAATACGATCGTCGGCACTACGGTATCATCGGCAATACGCTCATTTGTTTAGCCTCTTTCACAAGCTCATGCGGATCTCGTCTGGCTGTAAACAGCACAAAAACGCCACAGCAATGCGCTAGATAATGCACCGCAGCAGTTTCCTTCGAGTCGCGTGTGCTTCGTAATAGATTTACATGTGTCATATTATAGGGGACGGTAGATGGAGGAACCACAAACGGGGCGTTATCTATTATAACGATTCGCGATCACACGGCTAACTTGTACAGATAGGTGTGCTAACACGTACATATACGAGGATGCTATCTTTGTCTTCTAGGATACGACTTAAATCGAACAGCGCTGCCTACAGACGCCAAGCGACTGCGGGTGCTGCTGCCCCTTCGTCTAAACTATCGATTTTAAATTTCAACTTTTTCACCCCCGCTTGGGCTCTCCACCCCCCCACCCCCCCCCACTTCAAGTTCTTTCTCGTTTTCGTAGACGGAACAGATGGCAGCATTCAACCGATGGCAGTGCCAACGACCATTCAGGGAACCGACCAACTGCCCGACCATCGAGGAAAACCAGGACAAAATATCATCGATGATCGACCATCGTTGTCTTTGCTGATGGCGATGATGATGACAAGAACGAAAACAACAGCAGCAATGACGACGAAAACGAGTCGCCAAAGAAAACCATCATCAATGCTCGGAATAGAGTCGGCTCAACTTCAGGGAGTAAGTAGTTCAGAGGAACCACCTAAATATATACGGACTACGCAACTACTTGTACGCTAAACGAGATAGAACGGTGCTTCTCTATATTGCGGAAAGGCGTTTGATTCTGCATCGTTCACCGATGTTTCGCTTTGGGAGGAGGGCCGTCTAAATCGGAGTTAGGGTCAGGCAGAGAGGGGCTACATATATGGATGAAAATCGCCTTAAATGGACGGACTTTATATCGTCATCGAGTGCTCTTCTTCGTCTAGAAAGATAGATCTATGTGATCGCAGGCAATGTCTAAGTATTCTATGCTCGAACTGAACGCAGCATCGTCGCTACCGCCGCCAGCAGTGTCGGAGGCAAACGGCGGTTTGTCGAGACGGCGAAAGCGGCTTGTTTGCCTCACGATAGAGCAGATTTTTTTTGCCCCTCGATGTGCTGTTGAGAGTAGCTTTCTATTTTGCTGATTTCGACCTCATCGAGTCGATTCGTATAAGCACATTTCGAGTCACATAAAGACATCAGTAGCACTGAAGAAAGCTAACTGTACACGTCTTCAATGGCACATTGTATCTATCCTCGTTTTTGCAGTCTTAGTGTCCCATCACTAGTCGTAATAGAAACTCAATAAACAGGTATATATATATATATATATATGGGCACTTACATGATTTATTTCAAATACATTTGTCTCTACAAACATTACAACAGCATGGAACAAAAAATGATCACTGAAATAAATTGGGCGGATTGAAACCTCAGATACTGCAAAATGATACTAGCCATTATGTTCAACGAAGCGGACTAAGATTGACAGATTGACATCAGCGAGAAGATGAAAATAGGAATGCGGCGATCCGTCATGCAGGAAATGATGTGGTTTTAAGAACTAAATTAGACGGCTTTGCTCCGTTGTGGTTGTTCTTACTTGGTAGCCCGTTTCTATATGGATAATCTCTCAGAGGCACATGATCTAGAAGCATTTGGGAGCAAAGGGCCAATGTTTTAAAGGACTAGTCACCCCTTTTTGTGTGATCACAAATGAACTAATGTCGGCTGTGGCCAATTTCGAGTGGGTGTCCTTCATGATTTAGCAGCCAAATGTCCCCCCAATGATTCTCACTAGTGCTGCTGCTGCTGCTGCTGCTATATATCGTTTCACTAATGCGCGCGCTCTGTACATTTCCACTCGGCCTTCTTCAATTGTAAGGTCTGCAAGCGGCGATGATGAAGGTAAGTGACCAAGCGTAATGACGACTCTTTTGCGTTTCTTCGCCGGGTGTTGCATATGGCCGGCCAGCTGGCGACCACTCACCAAAAGATGTCTCGATCCCATCGCTCATTTCTGCTCGCCTTGTCAATTCAGGCTTTCGTATGGCGCCCTCTCTCGGACATTCTTTGCGCTAGCTATTAGGGGTATGGCAGTACCCCATGTGTCGTTGGGGTCGTCGTTGGTAAAATAGTCGTCTTATTTTTCCTCCCTTTTATACGCACGTTAGAGTGGCACCAGCGTAAGTTGAGCGTTTTGGACTCGTCCAGACTCGTCGCGATGCGAGGTCCCGATGTTTTCGTCTCCGGTCTTTTCGATTTATCGTGGCGGTTGATGCCCCCTGCTGAACACTCGCCTGCTTCCAGCCCCCATTTGACAATTCACGATGTTCGCATATCCGTTTCTCCCATCACTGGCGTGCGAAGGACAGCAAACGAGCGACCGCCGCGTGTGACTGAGCAGCACCGGCATCGAGCTATGGTATCCCGCACGCTTCAGCCTCGTCGCCATTGAAGCGGATATTCATATTCACTATTTTTCACCGATGAGACGACGACGACGACCACCAAGACGAGAACGATGACAAGGAAAACGACGAACATCGCTTCATCGTTCGCACACTTCGTTGTGAGTTCATCCTGCCCCTCTGGATTCACTTTTCTCGCTCTACAAGCACCAGTTCTACTATGTGCTACAGTATTTCTATGACTACTACGTTCACTGGTAGTTGACTGTATTGCTCTTCTTAGTTACTGATACGCGTCTGTACATGATGCATAAACTCAGTTGTCACACCGAGGAACCCGCGTAGATACGATACTTGCTAGCAAGGAAACGGGACCGTTGTTGGGTGTGAGAGCGTAAGCAAGCTGCCATTGGAATTGCCCTCAAAAGCAGCCCACTGTACGTACAAAGCTGGCCCGTGCAACCAATGAAGCAACGTCCCCGCATGCAAAAGTCCATGAAAGGTCTATGCACGCCTTCGTATCCGCGCCAGTCTAGTTGCGGTATACGAGGATATAGTAAATTGGAGTGCGCATCTCCTCTTTTTTTCACTCACTCAATGTCCTCCTGCTGTAGCCCCTATTTCTGCACTGGTCTCTTTTCTATGTCACTTCCCGACGACCGTCCAACGAAATAACATCCGCGCAAGTATATCCGGCTGTGCAAGCGGTAGCGACAGATACTAACGGAGTAGTAGGAGAAGCAGTAGCAGCAGTAGGAATTGAAGGCGGCTGTAGCTCAACCTCGTTCGGCCATAGCATCCCATTCTCCTGACAGAGAGTGGCATCGAGCTGTGCGGTTAGACGGCAAAATCGGCGGGCCGTAGCGAAAAGAGAACTAAAGGGGGAACAGTACAGGGGTTCATGGGCATCTACCGCGAGAGAGCAGGAAAGGACATCCGACAATCTGGGACAGCACGACATAGACAGCCCTTCCTCCCCTTCTGCCCTCCTATGGTACTGCGAACGCTTCGGAAATCCACACTGATGCTCGTTCTCTGACCGTGGTTCAACTATCCTGGTGGCTGGCCGATGACGCAACGGCGTTGGTCCCGGTGGCCCAGACACGGTCGTGCACGCACGCACAGAGTCGGCCCAAACAAGCAGGACCTTTACCAGAGGTAGAGGTCCAAAGAGCGAATCAGGGAGCCATACAGTGATTGAGTAGAGTATGCAGAACAGGAAAACTAGCAAGGGAAGAGAAAAGGCGAGCCTTCCTTGCCACGGTATTGTGCTGTAGTGTATTACGCTGCCGCAGACAGCAGCCAACGTGCAGCTTTTACAACAGCGGACGAATAGACAGAAAGAAGGGCGGAACGGTTGAGGGAAGAACATCGATTGGCGTCAATACGCCTGCATCGTTCCAATGAGCTCAACGTTGCTTTCCTCCTGCTCCTCTTTGCCTCTTCCTCGTTCTCGTCGTCGTCATCGTCGTCGTCGTCGTCGTGGTTACAGGCAACCATTACCCCATGCGGCTCCACCACCCCAACCCTACGCAGGCTTTCTCTTTCACTCGCGTTTGTTCGTTCTTTCTCCGTCTCTGCTGAAGCTGCCACTGCACTGCTTTTACTCTTTAAGACTGCGTGGAGCGCTTGCTCGCTATTCTACTAGCGCCATTGAAGGGAAAGGGCCTTTGGGACGTCGCGATCCGTGTTCCAACGACGACGGGGAGAACATTGGTCGGAAACACACGACGTCCATCGCACCGGGAAAAATTGGGAGTGTCAAGCGGTCTGTAGGAAAGGGGGTAACAAAGCAGAGGCCAGCGATTCGGAACAGCCCTGTTACTGCCTATCGGGCCTGACGAAGCGAAGGACTGACTGACTGGCTGGCTGAGTGAATGAACGAACGGCTCTCGTAGCGGAGACAGACTGGCAACCACAGTTCCAGCGACGGTAGTTCGCATGAGCATAAGCAGTCATTGGCTGCTTCCTGCATTTTTCCTCTCTTTCTTTCTCCTGTTCAGTGATAGAAAACGCCGTCGACTATGACCATGGAGACAACTCCACGACAAACGAGTGCAACGCACATGGTGTATGGCGACCGAAACCGATGGTAGCAATCGCCAGGCAAACCTGAAGTGGCGCGGAACCGTCCTGGCACCAGTTGTGCAGGACGAATATTGTGGTGGGGGGTGGTGAAGGTGAAGCAGTAACAAACGGACAGCCGAAACCCCTTTGTCTAGCTGGTCTCTTCAGAAAAAAAGAGGCGGACGACCTATTTCCTGCGACCAAGACCGAACAGCTAAACTTGGTCCCATTTATTTCTTTTCTCGCAGTTTCTTACTTGGAAACTTTATATAGTATTACATCTCTGCAGAAACTTCGATTCGAAGGAGGCCGCTACAGAACCACTGCCGAAACGAAAATGATTTTCTTTCTTTTGCAGTGACCTGCTACTATATCACTGATACTGCTAGTTGTAGTTAACTAGCCCATGGGAAGGTAAAAACAAGCCGTTACTGATCGTTGCTAAAACTTCAAAAAAAAAGTAGGCGAATTGCCTGATGATGTATCATAGGCGAAACTGCTGTCGCTGTTAGCATTGGCGCTAGTGTAGCTAGCTCGTCTTCGTGTGTGTGCCTGTGAGAGAGGGAGAGAGATAAAACGGAGGATATTCAAGTGGCGGTGTTTTTCGAAAGTCGTGACACTATTACTCAACTTTCCTTATTGTTGGCGGCGACGGCAGCAACAGAAGCAGCAGCCGCAGCGCCACCAGCGGTAAAGGAACCAGCTTGTGAGCAAACTGCGTAAGCGAAATTCATCAAGGCAGAGAACCAGAATGGGAAACCTAAACAGAATGAGCGTGTATACAGTTACAGTTGTTTGCTTCTGCGAAAAGAGAGGAGGAACGGTTTAACAACTGATCGAGCCAACGTGTCCTTACTCGCACGGCCTCCATTTAGTGGACCCGATCGAATCCAGCCGAAGGATTAAACTAACGTAACCCAAGCAAACCAACAATACCCCCTTCTACTTTAAGCGCGGTGGGAAATAATTAAGGCAAAGGTGTTTAAACTTTCACTTCCGTTAGCGGTTATCTTAACTGGCAGCAAAAATCGATGCAGCAATGGCTGTTCCTGTAACGGTAATAGCAGTTCAGAGTGGATTGTAGGGTAGTCAGCAGCCGTGGCGCCGAGTGATTGGTACAGATCGGTTCACACATTCAGTCACCACTCGATGTAACTCATACACATATGCACCTAAACGACAGCATACGGCAAGTAGGTACATAAATGCGAAGCAAAAAAAACTGTTCAATGTAGCAGGCCGCACAAGGGCCTTACTAATCGGCTCCTGCCGTTGACGCGCTAGTTACAGCGTCAGACGAGCATGCATGAAGGCCGGCAATATTGGGCTCACGCCCACTTTGCTATATGCATCGTCGTCGTCGTCGTCGTTGTCGTCGAAAGCTTGCTTTAATATTGTGTACTTATTTTATCTAGAGAAGTAAATGAAACCGAGAGAAACAAGGGAAGCAGGGTCCAGAGAGCAGTATTATCGCATGCTGACACTGACAGTGACCTGGTTGGCCTCGCGAGGGTCAGGCAGGTCACGACCTGAATGTCCGGCGGCCGGCATAACAACCAGTCAGTGCGGTAAAAGCATGTCCGCTCGCTCGTCTGAATTACCGGCCGTGCCCACCAAATATACGTATAGTCAGCTTGAAGGCGAGATGTCTACTGATCAGACTACGACAACATCCCCTTTGGCATTCAGCGCCCACTTTACACATCAAGCATCGGTAAAATACGGATCGAAACACGTAAACATTCGCTAAGTTGTTAGATCAACCGACAAGAAAAAGGTCAAGTACCTAGGAGCGTGGACGACAATGTAAAGGCTAGGGAAATGTTGTTATCTTATAAATGTCCAAACCGTTTCAATTCCATTCGATGGGCGCCTCTTACGTTTTCTTTTTATTTAAATAGACCTAAACGTCATTCTATTTGATATTATTCAAGTGGCTCGGAGGTGTCCACAGCCATATAATGTGTTCTTCACTTTCACTATCGCCATTCGAAATAGCTTCATGGCGTTGTATTATGGTATTGCATACATGCACCTGATAACATATAGTGTATATATATGTGTGTGTATGTGTATGTGTATGCAGATAAATGCATTATAAGTACTCTGGAGAGATTTAATAGAGAGCAGCAATGCCTATAAAAAGAACCCCGACTATAAGGCTGTCAGAAAGAACGGAGGACGTTATAACGGCCGTGAAAGACAAACGACAGCGGTCAGTTAGTCGATAGGCCTCACCTTATGACTAGCCAACGATCATGAGGCGCTGCCGAATAGCGGATAGCATTTGCTGGTGCCATTAAGCGTTTCCTATCGCTGAATACGTCCTTGCAACATCCGACAATTCATAGCAGATAGGGGAACGAAAACACAACTAGCGGCCATCACTCCCTATTTGGCTAAGCATAGCACATGTCAGACTCGCTTCGCACAAATACGGAGCTCAGGATTGTTGCACTGGTATCAATGATAGGTTGACACAGCTTCGTATATCCGAGCACGGTATTTGCAATCCGACGTTAGTAGAGGCATATATGTATCAGAAATAGCTAGTTTTTTTTTATTATCTTTTATTAACATATTTACCGAAAGCCATTGCCCCAGCCTTCGTGATCGCTTGACATCGTGTCGCAAACCAAAACCAGTACGGAGAGTTTTGATGTGGTTTTTGATTCCAAGTGTCGATGCACTTCGGAAATTTGCTATAAGAGAGAAAGGTGACAAACTGCTCGATTTGTCACTGCGTTTCTAAACTCCTGCTGGATTGTCGGCGCTAAAATTTAAAATTTTAAACTAACATCGCTAGCAGATGTTGTCGCAGAAAAGACAGACGCAAAAAAATCGAAAGGACCGATACGTGGGGATAGTTTGGCGAAGTGAGGAGATAGTTCTAGATGGTGCTAGAAAAATGACGGCGATAGTTTTTCGTTGTAGTCGTCCCCGTCGTGGAAAAAGTAGTTGTTCAAATATCTGTAGATGTCGTAGCCGTAGCCGTAGCCGCAGCCGCTCGTAGCTTTCACTTAGCAGGAGGAAGGAGGAGGGTTGATCGTCACCAACTGAATAAAATCGTCGTTTAGGTTGTTAGCCTCTGCCTTCGCTGGCGAGCGGCTCCCATTGTGCCAACAGCCGGCGCAACGTTCGCTTCGGTCTAAAGCTTAAAGAAGCCTGAGCACGACCCCCCTTTTCCCAAAATCTCAGATGTGCGGCCACAGCCACACTCACAATTCTTCAATCTAAACAACATTTAACTTTAGGCTAACCGCCCACCATTTTGGCAAAATTCGTTCCATTTCGAACCACACCGCCAACACGGTCGATAACTTCGTCAACTTGCTCTGTTATGATGTGTTCTGTTTTGCCACTTTCAAGTACGCGAAGTAAGTTCTTTGCGACCGACTTAAATCATAGAAATTGAAAATTCTATCTCCGACTCTGCTACCGAGAGAATCGAAAAAACTTAGTATCATATGATATACAACACTTACCAATAGGTGGGTCATTTGATGAGGTGCTAGTTTTCGTTAGCGACCAACTTTTTTAAGTTCAAATGTCCTAAAAAAATTCTTCTAATCCAATTCATTCAACATTAGTTTACATTTCTCTTTAAATTTGCTTTTCAGTTAAAAGTAACTGCTCTAGTAACTGCTAGACTCTTATACGTTATTGCTAAAAATTTAATATCAATTTTTTTGCTGGGTGGAATTTCGAACGGCTCAAATATAAGACGGTTAACAACTGGCAATCATAAAGGACTTTCTCAAGGATAGTGCGCGCCAATACATTCATCGATAAGTTGGGAAAAGAGTCGAAGCTCTAAAGCCCTTTCTGTCGTCTAGCGATCCTGATCGAAATACTACTAGCGGTAGTGTTGACGATGGTAGCGGTGGCCTGAGTAATTGATTTTGCCTTACTGAACAGGTCAACTTTTTTAAGAAATAGCAGCTACTTCTCGCTTTTGTCAGTAGTTCGATTTGAGCAAAACGCGTGGCCAACGGGATTCCTCCGTAATCTTGACTTGTGACCTGAACCAGCGGACATCGTCGCGGCCTCTTTGGGGCACCACTAAGGCAACCAACCAATAGAAGCCGGCCATTTGCGCTACACTTCAGTTCTATCCAGACGAACCAGTGGTCAGTTACAGATTACCGTCACCAGTATCGCCACCATCAGCGCTTTCTGACGGTCATTGTTTTTTTTTCTTGACTCGCTTTAGACTTTTTCGCGTTTCGTCTTCTCATGCCGATAGAGCTGATGCTGCTAAGTCGACCGTAGCGCTCTTTCACCTAATTTATCTATCGCCGGGGCATCTGTCGCCCCAGACGAACGGATGATCAAACCAGACTCGACCGGACAGCGAGCCAGTCAATGCGAATAGGAATGTCATAAGAACCAATGCGTATATAGGAAATAGTTAGCCATGCTAATCAGTGAGGGGCTTAACTTTTGGGGGTAGCGATGGCATCGACAAGATCGCAACGGTGAAGCTATCTTCTGGCACGGAAGTGAAATAACCTCGCCAGTGACAATTCGTAATGGTTAGGGTTGCACTGGTATATACGACAATTAAACAGCCATTAAAACGTCTGTTTGAGGCATATCATGCGCAGGTTCGGATATTATATAGAGATCCACTGTCGTCTATGACGTACCAGTATCTGTATACACTTGATTCTCTTTAACTTTTAAAATGTAATAAATTAGAACGAAATAGTCACCGGTAAACATATGCAAAAATTCTTCGCGGTATGTAATGCTTGTAGTAATCGTCGATACGTCTATCGAATGTGCTATTACTGTGTGCGTTCTTCTTAGATACCTTTTTCTTGGCGCTGAATGGGAGGTAAAAGTCTAGGGCATGAGCATATCATTGATCGTTGGTCCCGGGCCGACAAGCTATTGCATGGATCAACGACCCCCATCCTCTATTTCTCAGCCTGAAAACATTCTCTGAAACATCTCCCCCGCGTCTCCCTTGCCCGTCTCTCCACTTGGCCAAATTTGTTGTGGTTTTTGTTGTCCTCTTAGGTCCTTCTTCCTGGTCAGGACGGACGACACCGATCCATAATACGATTTGGCTTGCAGAGCCTCCCTCCAAACCAACACGAGCAGGCCGATGTAAGAATCGAAGTCGGCGTGTCCGAGTCAAAGGACTTAGGGGCAGGCAACTGTATTGGCGTGTGTGTGCGTGGCTGTATGGTTGAATTACACGACCGCTCCTCGTTTTTGGGCAGTACATGAATCATTTCAAGAATGCTTAAAACGGCGCCCACGCGCATGAAGACGACTGTGATAAGGGAAAAAAAACTCACTTCGCCGTACAGAATTGGAACACTGCTATACCGATATTTGAGGTCAGCTCCCAAAGAATGATGAAGTTTTGCTACACAAGCATTACTGACCCGGTCCGATTCGAGTCAAAAATAATGGGTAGCATATATATATGGATAGGCGGCAATCAAGAGCTTGGAGTCAAGAGGCCGAGGGCGGCTTTCAAGGCTTAGATGACTCGATGAAACCTTAGATTTCAGATCGTTTGGCCAACATCAATGCGAAGAATGAGTTAGCGTAGGACGGGATAGGGGAAAAGCGGCTTGGCGGGTGCTAAGTCAATTAAGAGCAAAAGGCTGCAAAGCCAAACATGCAAATAAGTCCTCCAGTTCCCTTCGATTTCTTATCAACTCCCGTACTCTCCTACTTAAGGACCGCCACTGTCTTCCGACCGTCTGCTGCCTTTCCTCACTGCTTCATTTCTCTCAGACCCTTTTTCTCTCTCCCAGGTCATTTGCTTGGTCCTCCGGTTTAGGCGTCGTCGTAAGATGACGGTGGGAACAGCAACGGTAGCGGTCGCTGCAGTAGCTACATAACAGCATAGGTCCGTAGAACAGCCAACGCCGCCTATCGAGGCAAATGGCTCGAAAGATTGCCAAATCGCGCTCTACATCACATGATCGCTTGCATGGTTCCAGCCTCTCTGCTCCTTCAGTCATCAGTACGACGGCTGCGGTGGCGGTGAAGACGACAACGCAAGCCGCCCCTGCAATCTGGAGGCAGTCGAAGCGGTGCTGTTGCTGCCTGATGCCGGAGCCACTGCCTGCATCGGCGTTCCTCCGCAAACCAGTTCACATTTCGTCGGAACAAATTTCTCACCTGATCAGCGTCGATCGGTGTTTCCCGATGACCCTTAGATGGCGATCGGTGCTCGACGCTGCTGCCGCTGCAACTGTTGCCCAATGAAACTGTTACTACGTCTATCGTCTAAAATCAGTAGACGACACGAATGAAAAAGGAAAGCAAGCAAAACGTAGAGATATTATAGTTTGCTGGTTTTATACCATTTCTAAATACGTTTCGTGTTACTGTGTTACAATGGAACAAAGTGCATAAATTGAAATAACCTTTTATACTAACCCGAATTTGTCGATTCCGTTGTACTGCCGTCAGCGGTGCCTGCAGTCACAATGAAAACGCTTATGACCATAAAACAGGGACAAATTCAAGAGCAAAAAAATATTGTGTCTGAATTAGATAGAACTCGCTCGCTATACGATCAGTGTGGGACCGCATCGGCAGAACGTAGTCCCCGCTGTTCTCGTCTAGACGGTTTTAGACGTTCCTTTCTTCCTTCTTTCATTTTATTACCTTTTCCATCTATTGTAGACCGAAGCGAAAATTGAAATCACTAAGGGCTGTCCCAGACTTTGCAGAAAACTACTAGATTGGTTTTTGTTCAGGTCGATAGGTTTCTCACCTCCTCGATGTGAATGTTTAAATGTGTCGCAAATACTATTCCAGCTGCGTACAGCAGACTGCCTACCACCTAGCAGAGGCCATGGACGTGGAGTACCAACCGCAATGTCAGTCGTCGCGTGATGCAGGTGAATATGAAACGGTAAGCAAATGCTATAGTGTAGACGCACACCCTCGCCAGGCCAATCTAGTAATTCTGTAGTAGTGGTTATTGCAGTAGTAGTTGTCGTGGCAGTACTAGTGGTGGTCGTCGTCCCCAGCAACTGCTTATGCCGAAGGTCACTGCGGACATACGTGGGCGGCAGACAGTGGCCCCGCCCGGGCTCATCTGGACCTGCCGGTATCAGACAGGCAAGGCGAGCGGAGTGGGCAGCAAGGGCCCGCCCTCGGCCCCAATGATCTGGAGCGAAACCCCATCATGCCGCTTGGGGGATGTCCGGGCTTATGGGGTGTGAGTGGGGGTGGGGGCAGCGGCCATAGCGGTTGTGATAGCGATGGTAGTTGGACTCGCTGGATGGCCACAGCCCGTACAGGCAGCCACACACATAGCCCCTCTGCGGCCCCACTCGATGGCTGCATGGTGCGGAACGCTGCGGTGTGCATCGCATATGTATATATGGTATATATATGGTATGTTGCGGCCGACTGGCCCGTGGCTCTTAGTGACTAGTGGCCCCCGAGTGGGCGGTGGGCCCCTGGAGCTCCTCATCTTAGAATTATGCAGAGGGCGACCAGTGGTCGAGGGCTAAGGGCCGGGCGGTTGGTCGGCCGCCAGGCGACCAGAGAGGGACAGCTGCGCGGCTGGCCAGCCAGCCAGCTCTGAGCGGCGGTGGAGGCGGAGAGAGGGGGGCCACAACCAACACCGCCACCACTACCACGCCACCGCCGCGGGAGGCTGGTGGCCAGCCACGGTGAGGTCCTTTCGGTGTCCTCGCCGTCTCGGAAACCTGCTGCTGCCGAGCTGTTTGCCTTGCCTGGTCTGGCTTCAGCCCTCCCTCTCTGTTTCGGCCATCACTACCATCACCAGCAGCCACGCAGATAGCGGCGCGCTGGCCGTCGTCCCATTGCGTGCGCGAGCGACGCAGGCTTCGTCTATGCCATTGCCCTCTCCTCTACCCTGTGTCTGCCTTTTTTTTTAGCCGCGCCTGCAACTGCGCAAGTCCCTCGCGCACCTCAGCAGTCCCTCCTGCCGCCATTCAACTGAGCTTACCTTCAGGTGTGGGTTTGCCTAGCATTCCTAGCTCTGTCCTTCGTGGCAGCCTGCATTACCTACCCCCGCTCCTGTTCGTTCTTCCCCGCGGCGTTCGGCCCCTTAAGGGCCTACAGAATTGCGTTGCCTTCGTTTGCCAGCAAAGTTAGCTGGCTGTGTAGATGGCATGCCTATCAAGTGGCAGCATTAACATTAGTCGACCGATTGTTCGTGCCATACTTACCTTCTCTAGCGTCATTGTCGTCGATGCTGCCGCTACAGGAACCGCCGTTGCCACTGTGGCGGTCCCTACCGCCATCGTCAACGCCGATCTTTTTCCTATCTTTGTACCTTTCGTCTTGCTCACCTAACGCGCGAAAGAAAAGTGAAGCAGTCTAAGACGATGCGAGTAAAGCAACCGAGTGAACCGCTAGTCGGTAACCGTCGTGAGATCTAGCGCAGCTAGTGGCTTCTCTCATTGCTTAGTGATGTGGGTGGTAATGGCAAGCACAGAAGGGAGGCTAGACCTCGCAGTCTGGCCAGTACTCCTTTCTCCGTTGCCTATTGCCATTGATAAGGCCGAGGCAGCAGCAGCAGTGGCAGCAACTCGCCTTGTCGGCCACCAGTGGCGCTTCCGTCCGCTTGCTCGTTGGTTTGTTCACTGACTCGTTGTCGTCGTCGCCGTCGTCTGTTGGGGACAGCAGCAGCAATTGTACCGAGAGAGGCGTTACTAGGGCAGGGAACAGACTTGGGATAGAGTTTCAGTGCGCGGGTCGAGGCCGCCGTGGGTCGCCGTGCCCGTAGAGAAGCGAAGCGCTTCTGGACAAGCGAAGGAAGGGCCTCGGGGCACTTCGAAAAGACTCTTCCGTCGGCAGGACGGGCAAGCGCTGGGGCTTTGGGGCAAACGAGCCAGCGACGGGGTCCAACTGGGGGAAGAGGCAAGAGGGACCGCCCCCTAGTCGAGCGCAGTAGAAGAGTGGAGGAGTGCAGCGAGGGCTAGAGCAGAGCAGGCAGCCAATGGACAGCCGCCGAAATATTTGCCTCATCTCGTGCTGGGCTTGTCCGGGCCCGCCGCTGCCATGCTTGAGGCCCGTATGAGGCCGCGAGGAGGCCGGCGGCCGACGTTCCTCTACCTGGTTGGTGCCCCTCTTCCCGTTTCTCCCACTCAGCGTGGCCTGCCTGCCGGCCTTCTTGCCTGCCTGGCTGACTGCCCAGCACAACAAGCGAGCAGCGGCAAAGCAGGCAAGACAGCTACGGCAAGCACGGCAAGCAGCATGCAGGAGGTAGGTGGCCAGACAAGCATCCTTGCGCATCCCCGCCGCGCCCCTTACGCACTGCCGCCATTGCCACTCAGCTGCTGCTAGATCCCGTGACTCCCCATGGGAACACTGCCTGAGATTGGTCCACGCGTTCCCCGTTTTACCCTGCTTGCAGGCTGCAGCTTGCCTCCTAAACCGCTGCCTGTTTGACGGTACAGCAAAATATGTCGCAAGTGGAGAGCGCTACCGCTATCCCGTCGTCCCTGGCATGCACGGGGCCGATCCATAGGACCTATGCAAGCTTAGAGCCCTCCACACGAGAATGATGAACAGCGATTTGGAGTAATGGGACAAATAACTACGAATTCTGAACGTTACAGGCAAACAGGTCGTCTTTATCCGCCGGAGCTGCACAAAGATGACGACGATGCAGACCAGAAAAACAACAAACGGACAACCAAAGAAAACCATAGTGGAATTCGATAGAACGACTCTACTTACTGAACCATTGCTAGAAAAAGGTCGCTGGAACACTCTCCGGTTATTCTACTTGTTTAGTTTCGTTTTACGGGCAAAATTGACATTAGCCTCTTTAAACAAAATAGGCTGTAGCGAAAACAAGAGATTTATTGTTTGTACTTATTTGTTACATTAACAATGCGTTTCAATGTTTTCCGTTTTGTTATTATTATTTATAGAACAGCAGCAGATTCTAAATAACAATTGCTGCTAGACAGGCACATTGCCAATATGAACATAACACAATTGGTAACTTTTGTTAGCAGCTGTATGTAGCCTAGAGATGGCGACGATTGCACGATATTGTAATATCAATTAGTCAATGGTAAAGCATGTCTTGTTTTTCCGCGGGCTCACCAGCGATTTTTTTGTGTAGCAAACGTAAGTTACGTGGGAACGCGACACGGAGTCACTGATCGCCGATAAGTATTGCCAACAATGCGACCATGCTCGATGTGACAATCGGACATTTTCTGAAACCAAAAACTAGAAGAAAACTGTGAAAATCGTAACTTTCACAGGAAACAAGTACTCATTTGGGAAAGGAAATTGAGTTTATTACGTACTTTAAGTGATGGACGTGTGTTACCGAGCGATTTGCTCATCCACTTAAATAACCAATGCACACTAGTACGGTACTGTAGCAGGCGGAGTACCACAGGGCGTTTACTTTACCCCTAAATGCATACGTTGCACAACATCGTAACGGCTGAATAATTCGTCCATCTTAAGCTAGTTAAGACGTGCTCTAAAGAAGGGAACCGGGTGGCGAAATCCTGCTCCGTTTAGATGTATGGGATCTTCATGGCATTCTAAATACGTCGTTCCTCCCAGCTCAGTGCTTGGTGGCTGTCGCTTCTACTGTGCCCTTGTGTGTCTTTCTATGCTTAACAACATATATGCTTATGCATCTGTCTGTCTCCGTGCGTATCATGCGGTCGTGGGCCCTCAACATCCTCTTGAACAACTCTTCCATAACACTCGTTGTCCTATCTATCCTTCCTCCGCTCCGAATCATAATCCTGAGTAAACCTTCATTACAACATTACCACCACGCGTAGTGCGAACCGCCATCGCATCCCGCTCGTGCCTGTGACCATCGTTGCGAGCAGCAGGACAACCGCGGGTCGCTTCGTGGAGAACATGAAGAAGGTCCAACGTTGAGCAAGTAGACTTGAAGGCAGGCTCTCGGTGAGCGTACCCCCCTCTCCCCCTGTCACCGGCGCCAGCGCCGCTTCGCCATTCACAAGCCCTTTCTTCAGCTACCTCCTGGACGGAGCTTCCCTTCAAAGCCTTCGTCCCAACCTTCGGCCCACCTCCTACGCTTACTACCGCCTGAACGGCACCACACAAAGCCAGCGTACAACACCCTAAAAAGAGTTAATTACGTTCTCTGGGCTATTATACACCAGTGCGACACAGTTGTGCCTGTTGAACATAACACGCAAGGCGGCAAGACACTGGGCGTGCGGGCGCGCCCCGAGTGGCCTCGCCGCGAGTACCACTTCAGGAGCCTTTCAAAGAACGACAGCGTCAGTCGCATTAAAGGCAGCCATACGGCTTCTGTTTTCTTAACAAACTTACGTTTTTCGGTCCCGGATGCCGCCACTCCATAAAGGTGAACAGGCAAGCAGACCTCCGAAAGTTAGACATCCAACTTATATACTAGCATAGTTTGAGAAAGAAACGTCGCAATAGTCACATAAATCTCAACGACGAAAGATATATTTGAAAAGAACGTGAAAAGAGGGGGATATTTGAGGACGAATTATGAGAAAAAGTCTTATTGCATCGCGAATGGCAACGTCTTCTTTCATCTCACCAATCGTTTAGCAACATACTAGCAAGCTGTACTAAATCAGCACTGGAGTAAAGGTTGTCGATTGTCGTCTTTCTATTGGAAAAAGTCTTGGCAATAACTCGTGCCATGTTAGAAAACCCAGATTGCCGTTAGCTTCGACAGAGGGTTGATAAATAAAAGAAAAATATTCGAGAAAACAGCTGATGTCTGGGTTTGTCCTTTTTGTCTGTTCCCTCGTATTGGATGAGAGGAAAGAACGAGGCAAGAGAAACACAGCGAACACAAAGGGATGAGCGAAGGGAAAAAGAGCACGAAAAACGAACTCGTAGCAAGACAGCGAGCAAAAATAGATAAAGCTCGTTGGAGATGACGGTATCGACGAAGAAGAGGGACCATCGCCCGAGTATAGTGCGAAGCTGGGGGAGAGGGGACAGGGGTTGGGGACAACGCCTAGAACTCCACCGACAGAGAATGCATACTGGGAATAGAATAGAACGCAATGGGGTAAAAGACAGACGAGTACATAGACAGCAGAGCGTGCTTGGCCAGCTGGGTGCCCAGCCGCCCGTTGGGGTTTGACATTGACGTGGCATTAAAGACAACGAAAAGGAAGAAAGGCTGCTGCTGTCGCCGTGGGTGGATAGATTTGCCAGTGGCGAATGTGAGGGCAACGTCGGATGGTGCGCACACTATGAGCGCAAAAAGGTCCGGGTGAGTTTTGGGCAGTACGGAATGCCGGTAGGGCTACTATTGTGCTTGCTGTGATCAGAAGCTGAAAGACAGGGGGAGCTTCCTCATAGATAAAACTGATAAAGCCGTTCGCGACAACGTAGGAGCGCACAGCATTCAGTAGACATGAGATGGCCGTAGACAGACTGTGTCGAACATATACAGACACACACAGAAGCAGAGAGAGAGCTTTGGCTGTAGACGGCTACCAAACCGACATGACTATTTCAGTGAGCGGAGCGCACAAGCAGGGAATAATGAATGGTCATGTAGACTTGAAGGATGCTGGCGCGAAAACACTATACCAAGATGCAAACCAGTCCATGACATATATACAAGCATATGGGTAGACAAATGCGAGCTTTAGCTGATTAAGTAGATCATTTCCAGTTACCCAGTTATCTAGTGATTGTCTTGGTAGATTGTGTCGGTTGTTTTATCAGTACTAGTTGTGTGTTGTGTGTCACACATTAAGAACACAATGAATTTTATAAAAGGCACGTCTCGACGAACGACTGTCAGGGGGTTAGTTGGCCAATCGGCCCGTCCCAGCGCAATTAGAAAGGCCCAAAGCATCGCTTCGTCTGAGACGTGTTCACGATCTTGTCTTAGCTGCCTTTGTTCGTTGTTACTGCTGCTCGAGGGTGGGATGGTCAACGAGATGAAATGTTGTCGAAAAACGTCTCTGTTCCACTGACCAGTAGCCAGAAGTCATCGGCGGCAGTAGCGTCAGCTAGACAGTCATTTGGTTCAGCCATACGACGGCGCTAACCAATAATCATCATGGACAATTTTGTGGACAAGACTATCCAAATCAACAACACACGTTGGTACCGACTAAACCCATTGACGAGTTCGCACACCAAGAAATATCTGAGAAAGTGTTGCATTGTGAGAATGGTGGTAACCAGCAGCGTTTCGTAGCCAATCAGCCGCGCCGCCAAAAAGCCCGGACCGATTGTTCCAGCCGAATGGATGATTCTCAAAATTTGCACTGACTGCTACCATTGGAACGACAGCAACGCGGCTTCAGTTAAGGAAGAAGCCAGTAGGAAAATCTACCTTCTGCCCAGATGAAGTACAACGATCGCCAGCAGCAGGATAAAGTAGCAAGTGATTAAAATGTTGAGAATACCAAAGTGGAACACAATTAGTAGCTACCCAGAAAAATAGGCGATCGCTGATTTCAGATAGATATGCATGTATTGGGTAACAAACAACTGGTACCAAAGATATAAGGCACTACCTTTTCTATAGTAGTCGGATAAATATTTGGGACTTCTTCTCCAAACGTTTGCTCGCCTAGAATTATAACTTAAGCAATATCGTTTCGTCAGCTTATTAACTGCATTGCCCAAAATATACAAAGGTTTGCAGTACTAAAGTAACCTGAACACTGTAAAGAAAAGAAGAGCAAACTCAGTAATACAATCATTGAGCTTACCAGTAGATGAGGTGTTCGTATCTGCATCGGCGAGGACTGATTTGTTGTTGTCCACGGCGGTTGCAGAGGCAGCTGAACTACTTTTGGCCTTCTCGCGTGGTGAGGGGGCTCGCGAGTCGTCGTCGCGGGTTCGCTTGACGCCTCGCGGACTCAAGGGTCGTGAATCGCCGTCGCCCAGGCCAGATCCTGCCGTCGAACCAGTAGGCGACTGGGGCGAATGCGTCGAACCGGACATCGTGGACAAACTTGAAAGGTTAGTAAGCGCATTAAGGCCAGACAGTACGCCCTGAGGAAGGCTGTGCAGGGCGACACCAAACGATTTTTTCGCAGTGCTATTTTCCTTGTTACTACAGTTATGCATTTTGTGCTCGATGAAACGCAGTATGTCAACCAACGCGAACCGCTGGTAGCACACGCCGCACGTTAGAACGTCATCATCCATTCTCCAAGCGTTGTCCACCTCAACTGAAAATAGAGACACAAAAGAAACAAACAAAACAGATTAGTTAATGCCGATTGAAAGTTTCTTGCCCAATGTAAATTCGTTAAGATTTCCGCTTAACTGCTTAACACCTGCTTTAATAGTCATGCGCCGCTGTTTGCCGGCCCGATGTCTGTTACATCATCCTTTTCCAGGACATTTTCCATCTCATTGCTGGAGTAATATAATAACTTCCTAAAATTCTTTAGTCTAGCCAATATCCTCAGTCGCTTTTCATCCCGCGCGGCGGCCTTCAACTTCGTCTTTTCCTTCCCCTTCTGTTTTGCTAACCACGCTATGATTTGAAGCCCTCTGAGAGGAAGTTGCCATTCATGACGTGAATATGAGAAGAGCTCTTAAATTCAAATTTGCCACCATTATCTAGGCGGGACGAGTGCGGTCGGTCTGCCGACGGCCTACTGAGGAGCGGCCACGGGTTGAAGCGGCGGCGTGTCGACGACCGAAGGGCACAGCAGCCTGGCACCCACTGCCCTCGTCTTTCTTAGCGGTGTCTAAGAAGTTCCTAATCGGTAGGTCGGTGATTTGAGCCTGCCAACCCGACCTATGCCAACCCCTTTAGTCCCAATCTTTTCTCACCCCCAGCACCTCGGACAGAGTTCTCGATTGCACGCCCCTCGCACGCGTTGTTCCTACTGGCCATTCCCGCCTGGTTCTATACCGGCACTACTGCTACCACCAGCTCTATACAGAGATTTTTTTGGCTTTAGCTGATAACGCTCTACAAAGGCTGCGCGTTGGCAAAAATTGGATGATTGGATAGTCAATCCCCTAACGGCAAACACAGCAACGTCAGCATGAATACAGATAGTAGCGAGAGGAAAAAAGAGGAAGACTGAAAGAAAGGAAGGATACTTGCTCAGCGAAAAACGCGCAATGACAGTGGCACTGGGTGCCAACAGTAGCAGCGATGTCACTGAGAAACATTTCGTGTAAATCATCATCATCATACACAATTAAAGGGGTACATAAGAATGTATAGGTACTAAACAAATGAAAAGAAAGAATGAGTTAAGTAAAGTTTTAAGGTTGATCTGAGAATGTGCCACCGTAAACGTATTGCTTCTATACATTGCTAGCTGATCTAAAAAAGTGTGTAGCGAGTAAACCATAGGACTGTCGTTGGTGAAAGAACTGGTTCCCGTTGCCGGTAGTGGCTGATAGGATGTCCTTATTACTTCTACGTGCCTATATACATAGACCGGCAGAACGTGAACACAGACAGTATTGTCACCGCTATACCATTGGCATATGGTCAAACTGCCTGCACAAGCCTAAAGGCAACCGATGCCGATGGCAAACCCGCGCTCGCCCCTTCTGGGTACTTCCGGTGCCTTCATTGCCTACAGTAAGCTCCGATCCGCTCACAGTTGCTTCTGCCCACCACACTAGTACTCAGGGTCTTCTTCGCAGGAGAAACATTCGGGGTAGCTGGCTAAGTGACTGAGTGCAACCAGCGGCGAAGGCAACCGCCGTAGCAATGAACACAGCCTAGGTGTAGGGATAGGACGAGACTCGCGCCCGCCTTGGGTAGATTTGTATCAATTTTGATAAGTGACTCCCCTATCTTCCTACCAAATGGGCTGCCGCCTCCGCTTCTTCTACTACTACTACTACTGTGAGACACACCGCTGCTGGCTGGCTGGTTGGTTTGATGCTATGCCCCCTCAGTATGTAGGGCGCCTTTTGAGAAATAGCTACCTAGCTTCAGCCGTTTGCCTCCCACCTACTCCCGCTACATCTCATGGCCTATCGTGAGGCCATATCATGTGGTCTACGCGCAATGGGTGATGAAGGCGGCTCGTAAGAGGATGACAATCGTCCTGTTCCACTATTAGTGTCTGTATCAAACACACTGGGTATGTGTGCCTTTAACCCCCCTCCCCCTCCCCCCCACAGAAGAACGAAAAGGGGAACTAAAGCCGAACCTCGTTCACAGGCTTTCTTGGCTTTAACTTCAATTTTAGGAACTGTGGAAACGCGGGAAGCTGCGGCCTGTTTGTTCGTGCATGTCGCTAGTGTCAGGCAAGTGAGATACCTTCTCTACTCTATAAACGACGTCTCCGGAAACTAAGCAGGAAAGCTAGTTACTGGGGTGTCCGCCATACCAACGATGAGCTTCAAATAGCCCACAAGGCTAGCTGAATCACCAGCTAGCCAAAAGGATCGTAAATCCGTCGCATCTGCTTGTTGCAACCCAACCGTCTGTGGCCGGTCAGCAGTTGTAGAAGACGGGCAGAGAGGACCAGTTGATCCCACGTCAACCGTAAGCCACCTTTATTCTTAGCATAATAGAAAAAATGTTACCATAACAACAATAATCCTAACACGACTACTTCCTTTTGTTTTTCGGCTAACCGGTCGTTCGTAGGCAAACTGTTCGAGTAACTATTAGAGTATCCTGATTTTGACAGGTTTTTCTCACCGAAAATAACACATCTAGTCCAGGCATGTCTATTCGGTTTCTGTCGTTTTTCGACGACATAGAACCTAAATGCAGAACTTCGCATTCTTTGGCTGACAGCATTGAGGTCCTACTAGTGCCTTCAACCGCAGCAAACATAGAGTGGTAGAATAATCAAACAAAAAAGAAGAGCCGACAAGGAATAAGTTTGACGACAAAGAGAAGGACAGTTCGATGACAACTCGTCGCAGATGGCCAAACGAAACGAGTTTGACGCAGTGGGTGAACTACTTCGATCTTGGATCGCGATTCATTCGTTCATTGGCGACGCGGTGCCAACCACCACCAGTTGGTACGGGCAAGCAGGCAAGATAGCAGCAGCAGCAGCGACGACTTGAGCACAAGAGCTTGAGCTACTCACTGCCGCACCATACTACGGTGGTCTATACCGCTCGGTGTCCATGGCACGCTACAGCAGCACCAGCAGCATCAGGAAGACAGGAGATAGTATGCAAAATAGAACGACAAAGGACCCGCCTGTATTCGACGAGACGGTAGTCGCTCCAGTGACCCCTCCATCTACACCCTCCGCCCCCTAGCTCTCCGCTCTCGCGTCCTCTTAGCAAGACCAACTGATTGATCCACTGGAGCAAAGCAGAGCAGATAAAGAAGGAGAGAGACTGAGAGGCCAGCTGGGCTTCGGTCGACCGACAGGACGCAGTTCGAACTGCAATGGCCGAAACTATTGCGCATTTCAATTGACTCTTTTTCAACTCCCCCGCTTGCCTATCTCGTTGGCTGACCCCCTCTATCCTCCTTTTTGCATACGCCCCGCTTTACTCGACTTCGGCCTGAGGAGCCACCAACGCCTCGGCCAACATCCGTCGGTCTCGTGCTACTGAGCCGCCTGCTTCTCCTTGGCAGATCGCGAGCCCCGCGATAGGATATAGTTCGAACTTTTTTGCTTCTCGTCTCGTTGCCGGCATTTTCGTCGTCGTTTCACAAATCGAATTGGCATCGAAAGAGTAGTCCACTAGCGGCGTTCGAGGAGACCGTTGGCTCCTCCGTACCTGGACACCTGATTGAAGATCGTTGGCCGCGAAGGAACGTGCGCGCTGTGGGTGAATGCGTTGTGGCGGGACGCCTATTCAAAATGGTGCCGTGCACCCAGGCTGGTAAGGAGCTAAAGGGGAGACCACACTGGAATGTGTACGGACTGAAAGAGAACGACAGGATAAAGGGGCAGCAACATCTGAGTATCACGATTCAGCTAACATCAGCGTTAAAGTGCAATGAAGCTAACGCTCTACAGTCTAAAACAAACTTTACATCGATATGATAAAATGGTTAACAAAAAATGGTCGTTTGTTTAAATAGTTAAATAATAAATTAACTTGAATAAAGTTCCTAATTATGAAGAAATGTTCTGGTATAAATTATTAAATAGTATCATGTATTTATTAGCAGTTATTTCCAAGTGAAAAGGGTACAGAATAATCTCATATGATTTTCATGAACCCCTCAACTTATTAGATAGAGAATAGTTATCGATTTATTTACTGTGTTCTTATTAGTAGTGACAGTCTCTTATCGAAGTAAATACCTCACATTAAACGGTATTTTATAAGGAATCCCAGTTGGTAGGAACACTACTGCCTCTAACGGGTTAGCTTGAAAACAAACGTTTTTTACCACTGCTTCGTTGTCTCATTCTGTTTCATTCTTGCTTCATGACGTCCGAGAAAAATTTTCATTCATCTGCCAATCGATATCTCATCGATATTTTTTTGTTCGAGGTTTGTCTTTCTCTTGCACGTAACACCAGTTGCGTCCTGCCATGGGTGCAAGACGGTTAACTGGCCCGCGCGTACCCACGAATATTTCAAATAGGATGGCCCCATTAGGCAGCACTCGGTTAGATCGTTTCTGAAATGAACAGACCAAGTCTGATTGCGTAACCTCGGTGGTAAAACGCCTTGACAAGTGAGCGCATCTCGCGGACGTTCAACCTAATCTATTTCCATTAACGATGACAAACCCTGCTAGTGGACAATGGCCAGAACAACATAGGACTGTCTTCTATATTCGACATGCTTGTGTTAGTGTTAGCGAAGCAAAACGAACGGGCTCGAAATACCAGCTGACAGAATCAGTTCTACGGTGCTATCTTGAGTTGGACTATCACAAAGGTGATTTACGCGAACTCAATGAATAATCGCTCTTTGCCGGCGTGGGCGGAGGCTTTAGGAACGCGTTAACACGCTAAGAGGCGATAATTTACCTATCGCTATATATCCAGCTACCACCGCCTTTGCTTTGATCGTTGTCGCAACCGCCGTATTTGTTCGGTTGGAAAAGCAACGTGATCACCGCAATCGTCTCTGCTTGTTACGTTTATGCGTGTTCTATGAGTGTGTGAGCGAAAAAAACTATCCGTTGTTCACATCGCCCCGACCTGTATTTCCATCCTAAACATCGGGGACGTAGCTCTTTACCTAACCTACTGGCGTTAAACGCGTTGGGTGTGACCGCTTTAGACGCCGCTGCTTGGCGTACCACGGAGGGAGGCAGGGTCAGGAATGGAAAAAGCAGACGGGGAAAATATGACGCAGAGGACGCTACCTTTCCCATGCCGACGAAGGCGACAGCCGCAAGCCCTGAGGATAAGGTACTGGGTCGTCAGTCGCTCGCTCGCTCGTTCGGCGCTAAACTACCGATGTCGAACGACTAACTTCTGCTGTGGCGCAGCTGCGTCGACCAGCAACAGAGGCTTGAGCAGTAGTCGAACAAACGATAAAGAGATCGGTTAGTGCTGATCCTATCAGGCGGCTCAGCATTAACCGGTGGTTCAAACAACTTTGCAGACAGATCAGTCGGACCAGACTATAGACTTAAATATGGTCACTAGACACGGTCCGACTTGTGGCTGCCGCTGCTGCTGTTGCTACCATATGTGTGACTGAGCGATACGGAAGCATGTTTGCTTGCGTATGCAGCACGCCATCTACCGCAGCAGGCTCTTGCGGCCTGACGCAGGAGGCCTAACACATTGCACAGTGTAATCTTGCCCGCTTAGCTGGGCGCTAAACGGCCAATGTCTCATAAGGCGACGAGGGTCAACTGTCAAATGGTCATCGAAAGCCGATGACTGGACGTCTGCCGCATGATGGACGAATGACTTTTATTCGAAGCAACGTTGCAACTTTCTGCCTTCTGCCAAATAGACAGACAGGTCCGTACACGCACGTCCATGTTATGCACACGTACACAGTGGACAGCGGCGGCTGGAAAGCCTTTACCGCAGGATATAGTCGACAAGATAGAAGCTTCTACACTACAAGGTAGGCTTGAACAGAGTAATAGCTGCAAACTGCACACCACTACCATTGGCAACCGTAAGCCTCTACTCGACCGCCGCCGCTGCCGCCGCTAGAGGATACCAAACGCACAAGTTTCTATCGACCGGCTAGAGTCAAGTGTTTGTTGCTGGACCGGGCAAGTGGCTAACTCAGTCCGCGAAAGCGCCGGTTATCGTCAGATCACACGTAAACTTGTAGTTATACCCTACCTGGTGTCTGACGTATCGGCCAACACAGCCATAGCCACAGCTACGGAATGACGATAGCATTCAATCACTCCTGGTCATAAACAGGGCAATGACGGTAGCGGATGTAGTTATTGCAGGCAGCTGCTACTCCTACCGGCCAGGTCCACCTCAACGACGATAGGTAAGCGATGTCCCTCTGAGAACAATGGTTGCGATCACGCTGCCTCGATAGCTACTTCTATTGGTCGCCTGTAGCAAGACGCCGCCCGGTCCGACTGTCACTTACTAGCGTGAAGCGACAGACGGGCAGACAGGCAAACAAAACACTAGAAGTCGTTTTTAGCCGGCTGACCGATGGGAAGGCCTGTATATATAATATGCATGTTTACTCCGCGCACAACACATTGGAAAAGGACTATCCGCAGTCGAAATGTGCAAAGGCAGATTGTAACGTAGTAGCGTATTACTACGTCACGACCTGATGTCTGTCCAGCTCGTCGTCGTATGTGCCAGTGCGTCCTAGAACAGGCCTGCTGCACCAACTTTCGTCATCTGTTCTGCTATGCGCCTAGAGAACATACGCGTCTAATTGACTAGGTAAAACTACTGCATGCTACTGATGATGACGTCGTTTGTTATTCCAGCTGTTAATGATTTGGCAGTGATAATCTGTCGATCTTGTTAAAAGTGAGAGTTACAATAGCAGCAGGTATAGTTTGACGTGCATGAAATTAACTGTGTATCGTAACAATGACATGAGTTACAAACGCCCGTAGATCAGTTTAGTAGTATATTATTTCTAGACTTGAAGCAACTGTATGGGTACAAAGCTTTTTCTGTTCCATGGAAGCATGCTTTCCCCCCATAAACCTCTATTGTTTGTATCGACACAAAAATTGTTGTTGTTGTTGTCGTTGCTGTTGCTGCCGCTGGTGGCCGGTCATGGCCGTCACCTTTTTGGTTTGATCGTCGTACAGTCACTCATTCAAACATAATAGTCATACAGACCACTTGTTTGTACACTGCACCGTTTCGCTGAATCGCTTTTTCTCCGCCTCTTCTTCTTCCTGACTCGTTTCTCGTGCGCCTACTGTGCCAATTCCGTCTACCTACAACTTGTCTACTTAACGTCCTTTCTTTTCCGCGTGTAGCCATCCTGTTCATAGACCATCGTCGTCGTCGTCGTTGCCGGCGTAGAACAGACTCGAGGTTTACGAGGCGGGAAATCTCGAGCGCTCCCCTCCTCAATCGTTGCTCCGACGAAAGCGCGCTTTCGTCCCCGCGAGAATGTTTATGTCGATTTTATGACCATCTCATGGCAGAGCAACTGCCTTCAACAACCCCAGCAAGCATTCTCTTTCAAAACACCCCAACAACTGGCTGAAAGCTATAGTGCTACTGGTTCACTTGTTTCTGCTATTGGCAAAGCGAAGTTGATCGCACCCGACTGCGGCGTAGGTGACGGCAACGATCATCATCGGATAGCGCAAACGTTCACACAGTCGCGGTTCGTTGCGCTTTCTTGTGCACTGTAACAGCGTGTCGTATAGTCAGCGGAGCGATGAAGGAAAAGATAGGCTGGTACCAGCTTTACCAGCGTGCCGATTCATTATAAACCCAATGATACCAGAAGCAACAAAAAAACAACAACAAGATCAAGGTTCGTCTTCCAAATAGCGGCAGCAGCGATATAAACAACAACAATGCCAGGATACGATTTGTGCAGGTCCACAGAGACATCGTTGGACATTTGAGTGAAAAACGGTAAGCGGTCCACCAACCCGATTTTTAAAAGCATCTAACGTTGGAAGACCATTGCCTAGCATGTATGTACGTATGTACGTTTCAGAGAGTATACTGGAGGTGGGGAAACATCAATGGACAATGGACGTGACGTGGACGAGAAGACTGCTACTTGGCTTGCTATTATGGCGGTCAGCTGTATTGCCCCGCCGGTAGACATCGTTGCTACGGCTGTCTCCACCATCACTGCCACGGAGGCACCGCCCAAGTGAACTAACCGTTCGCATCAATTTTTCATTCATCGAAATCTATCTTCGACGACTATACACTGTGAATCAAATAGCACTCAACGGTGGCTGGTGGATAAAAAGTGCGCCCAGCTTGGCCCCCAGGGGACGCTGCTGTGGCAACAGTCATAAGTGACCTGACGGGCGGGGTAGTGCCATCACTGTGCATTGCTTGGTCGCTATTCCCCTCTGGAGGTCGGCCCTCATATCTGCGTAGCGTAGTGTGAAGAAGTCAGATATGGAAGAGTCTGCGCGTCCCGATGGAGAAATTTGTTCAATGAACTGTGGGTCAGAGGGAATTGGACATAACGGACAAAGAGAAATTCAAACGTTAGTAACATTTAGCTTTAAAGCAGCAGGAATAGTTTTGCAAAACAGTTAGGTAAACACTCAGATTCATACACAATGGCGGTAATTTTTTTATTCTTCCTTTTGTGTTTTCTGCTGCTGGTCGCTAACGAAAATAACAATATGGATAAGAAAAGTAACTCATTATAGAACCCAGTGACATATCTACTCAAAATGTTTGAAGTACTTTGTAGTTGAGAGTAAACAAATCCATTATAAAAAAAAAAAAAAAAAAAAAACAAAGAAGAAAAAAAGAGTTGAGACGTCTAGAAGCTTTTTATTTTTTTAGTCCTTGTACGGAAGGCAACCGGATCTCTCGGGAGTGTCTGACGCCCTAAAGGAACTCTGATGAATCGATGCTTTTTTGGTCGACCGGTCGTCTGCCTGACCTGATGAAGTTCGAGCAAGTCAGAACCAGAGCGAACACTGGAGACATGGACGGTGATCTATGCTAGTGTTTCGATCCACGCCTCAATGGGTACACGAAATAGCACAAACGAAGTAGAAGTTATAGTCAATGGTAAATCCAGGCAACGCTGATGCTGCTATCGTTGCTTTTTCACGTAGGAACTGGAGAAAAAAGAAAAGCGAAAGAAAAACTACGTTTTCATAAAGCAAATTTCATCACGCGGCGGCGACCGCTAGGGTAAGCCTGTTGGTAATCACCCTCCATGCCGACACGGCGAATTACCGAAAATAGCCCCTATAATAATCACGGCAGCAAATGCCGCTGCCGCTGCTGCAGCTGCCCCAGAAATGGCCCACAATCACGCGCCCTTTATTGATCATTTGATACACTTTTACGGGTAGAGACGACAAGCGCGAAGGTAGCCACACCGACATACCTCCCAAAGGATAAGACTGCAACACTGTCACCGGCGCCAGTTCCGAAACGAAGAAAAGTGTAAGTAAGCCGAGTAAATATATGGCGCGCGGCTATTTTTAAAACGATACTAAGATAGAGATAGGGGACGATCACACAAAATGATTGTACTTCGCGATGGAAGACGCGACGCAACAGACACGATTTGCAGACTACACACACAGATATATATATGTATATATTTATATAGGGAAAGGCAAGCAGCCAGCCACAGGTCCGGTAGGCAGCTAGGGCCGGTGGAAGAAAAATCAGCCCTTTTCTCTCACTTCAGATTTCAAATGTGGATGCGGTCAGCGGAATAGCGATCGCGTGCCGCGCGGATAATGTGACAGTGGTCGCAGACGTCTTCGTGTGCTGTTATAATGAACGTGCACAAAATTCATTATCTGTTTCGTGATTTCCTATGAACCTGCTGCTCTGTGAAAACAGACGATATTTACGACAACACTGTGAACTGGATGCCGGTGGCCGGCCAGCGAACGGGCTTCTGCAAGCTAACGATCGTGAGACTGAAGACGGCGCAGATCGCTCTGTTGTTACCTATTTATTTTGTGAGGTGCAGGCACTATTCACTCGATTAACGTCACCTACTGAATGAATGTCAACAATTGGACCGCCGTTAAATTCCTGTAAATAACAAAATATTGTCCAGATCGGTGCGAAATGTTGAGCACCCACAATTTCCATACATCAATGGTTTTGATGACGCATTTCAGAGTATCGTAACTTGCCGAGCACGCTTTTCGTGACGTTCGACTTAACGGACGTGCTGCCAGCGTAAGACAGTAACAACAGTACGATGTTGTCTTATCTATTCATGTAATTCGACATGATCCTATCCCGCTGCTGCTGCCGCTGCCGCTGCTGTTGCCTGTCACCATCTCCAAATCATTCTTCCAACAAACGGCTAGGAATCAATTTGCAGTAAAGACACCGTTCGTCATAGTTTTCTCGAGAGAAACCTCGGTTATGCAGATTGCTACACTTTGACCTGCGCTGTCGCCTTCTCGACACTTAGGCACAGAATATTTCATAGACAATGTTTAATAGCACTCAACATTGACGGCCGCTAGAACTCGAATATACTGGTTACTGTTGGCGTCATCGAAAAAATCTTCACTCTAGCAGTGTTCAGGGTGTTTGTGTGCCAATCACAAACATTAAATCAACAATTGTGCTAAGAAATAGCTGAACGAAGAATGCCATAAAACGTATGTGCTAGTCTATATATAGATAGACGAAGGTGTTTGCCGCATGTAGCCGCTGATTCTACCATTCTGTCGCCGATAGCGATCCCTGGGCAAGGACGCAGCTATAAATTTTCCTGCTTTTTTTCCCTGGCTGTGTTCATGTCGGTGTCGTCGGCTCGGTTCTGTGTATACTAGCGCCCCATCAGCATTGTGGTGTATCTCGACTTTCTCCTTTTTCCTTTTTGTCCTTTGTCGCCTTCGACTTCTTCTGCGATGGTCATCGACGTCTGCGTATGACCGGTTGGTCTTCGTATAGTCACACGGACGCTCCGCGCCAGCGGCAGCATCAACAACAGAGAACCGCGTGTAACACCCAAGCCGATGGCGGCCCGAATCGCCCGTCAGCAACTATACGACAACGTCTAAAACAGGACCGGAATCGACCGCGAAGGACTGAAGCAACGTATAATAAAGACTCACCAAAGACAAACATCATGGCAACGAAGCAAATAGTCTTTACTGCAACGGCCGCAGTAGCCGTATTATCATCGACTGTAAGTCGCGGCTGAACGGCGAAGGCAATCCTCAAAGTGTAAGCGTACAACTCAGCTGCACAACTTTCACGGCGCGTGTATCACTTGACGGTCGCATCTCATATTTTGTCTTCTACATGATGAACGGGGGGCAAAGGCAATCGCAGAACAACAGGTACACTACTACCGTCACAGTTATTGGCTATTTGCATTTTTTCTTATTGTTCTGAGTGAAAAATCTGATGCGTCACTGGATCGCACCCTAAATGTGTGTGCACTGCGCTGTTAATGGGTGTGCGTCTGTGACTGTATTCGGATGTATCCGCGCAGGTGGCATACTTTTCTTTTAAATACGCACGTACACGATACATGTAATAGTTCTGTTCAAAGAGATTTGCTGGCGGGCTCTTTAAATCCCGACCCGAATAGGTCATAATTGTATAACTTGCATTCACGCTTTCCGCCGCATAGTGAGGTCTTGGTATTGCTATAACTCGTGTCAATCGATAGAGAACGAAATGAACGGTGCAACGGATTAGTGCTGCACAGATTTCACAGTTCATGGAAATTCGGCCAAAATTCATACATGCGGGGACCACAATAAGACACAATCAAGCGGCTGAATCAGTGAGCACGCGGCGCACGATAGCTGTTTTTTTCTTTTTCGCATTTGTTACTATCGTAGGTGCTAAAATTTATCTAATGAACAATATGGGACAGAATCCACACACACGAATGACAACGCCGCTGTGGTTGTAATGGTGCAGATGCAGTAGCAGGCATTGCATGGTGTCTGTGAGGTTGTGTCCTTCTGTCGACATATTATAAAAATGATCGTGTGTTATTTCGTCCTAGTACTGGGTGACACGGGGTGAGAAAAGTGTATACTGCATATATATATATGTATACGTCCAGGCACGGACGCCACCCGACAGCGACAAGACGAGGAGATGAAAAGAATAGACTTCGATAAAACCCCATTCGAATATTGGTAGATTTGGCGGCTGCCGGTGCTGTCGCTGCAGTCAGCCAAAGCAACGATGGTAGCGCCATTTTTGTTTACAATCAGCAGTATCATCAGTTTTATCACATACATTAGAATGAGAACTGCTAGCGAGAGAGCGGAAAAGAGGGCAATAGATCTACGAAGAAGCTACCCGAGAGGAGAGAGAGAGATACCGAGCGTGCGAAGTTAAATTCGCCTCCGTGCTGCTGCTGTTACGGTAGAAGCTAATGCGTGAACGACGAACTAGCAGAAAAACAATACCGGTTGAACTGATGCTGATGGCGGTATGAAGGGCCTGAGTAGCGTAGCTGAATGGAGGATGAAAGAATAGTCGGGTCCGTCGAGAAGTCTGCAGTCGATTTTAGTGCTAGTATTAATAGTAACGTTGGTCGTTATAGCACCAACGATAGTAGAGGTGTCGCCGAAAATTTGCATGGGTCAGAAATGTTTTTTATCCATCTACCCCCCACCCCCACCCCTTTCTCTCTCTATACGGAGAAATGCACGATGTGTTAGCGCTTAACGCGCGCCCCGGTTACATCTGTTGATTCGGCGGGTGCGCGGGTGTACCATAGTAGCACAGAAATGCCGAGAACCCTTTTTGCCTTTCGTACGACGCTGAACGGCAAGTAGACCGGTCGTAGACAGGGTGCGATACGCAAGGGTCAGGGTGCATGAATTTTCGTACAGCAGCAGCAGCAGCAATAGCCGTTCCAGAGGCCGTATTTGTACCAATTTCGGCGAATTTGCGACGGACGACACGGTGGCGCGTCACAGGATTCGTGAGTAGCTGACAGAAACGCGAATTTCGCGAAATTACACCAACGAACTAGAGGAAGCATCCGCAACGACGACATCGCGACCATTAGTGTCTGCTGTCCGGTCATCAACGCCCTCAGTCTTCATTTACTGCCAGGTCTGAACCTGTGCACATTCATAAAACGCGGAGGATGATATGCACACAATCCACGACAGGATAATACGACGTTGTCGTTATAATTCTAACACAGTTCTCTTGCTATACTTTTCGTCGAGTCTCGACTAGCCGTGTGATGTTTGCTGCCACTTATTTTCGCGCCATCCTATCTTCCACTACCGCTGCTTTTCTATCTGTTTCTACGGCTACGACCAACGCAATCGATGTCACCGTACCCAGATTAACTTACAGATACACACAAATAAACAAACAGAATATCATCTTCAATGACTTGTGGGTTCAGGGCGTGTCGGAGGAATGCTATGCATTGTCTGAACGTTCTACATGACCGAAGCGACCGTCGTGAGACTGCGAACTCATTTTGGGTGTCATTCTTGCATTGTACGCAGCCAGCACGCAGTCATATAGATCGTTCGTTTTAAATGGGCTCAGGAGCGCTCCCAAATAAAGCAGCCATCAACCGGCCGTCGAACAATATACGCCTAACGCATAGTACAGAGGAGTACACCCAGCTAAATTCTGTTACCACTGCACTCTGTACAGCAGTAACAGAATTTTAAAATAATGAACAGATTACCCCTTGCTTCTGCGGCAATAACAAGGGTTTTGTGTGTGGTGTTTAGCTAAACGAATAATGTCAGTTGACCGATCACAATCTCTATGAAACGATTAAGGGATTCACTCACACGGCCGCACAACGAAGACAATTTCATCGGTCTGTCGAGCGATGCGACGTCGAAAACCCGAAATCGATAATGTGCTTCCTTTGACTTTTGTTTAATTCTATTGTATCTGTTTGTTTTTCCCAGATGTTCTGGTTTGTCTTCTTTTTCTTTTTTTCCGCACGGCGTTCTTCCGCAGGATTGCGCGGGATCTCCATAATACGGAATGATCATTTTCGGCGTTGAATCTTCAACCCCATGGAAAAATCTTCGAGTGCGTTTTACGAGCATCGAGCTGGCTATCCGATTTTGATTATTGGGCCAATGCGGCGCTAATGCACCGAACTAGTCGGCCACGATCTAGCTAGCTCATACATAATAAGCAGTGCCGCTGTAACATCTCACAGTAAAGATTCAGCGCAAGCATGGAAATTATTCAAAGCACCAGTAGTCCCTGCTGAAAATAGATATTTTTCCCTTAACTTTCCCTCCGTCTCTCTGTTTTCTCGTAACTGTCTTTTTTTCAGTGCGACAGGCCTGCGACTGCAACGTCGTTCGACCGTCACATCGACTGACTGACCCTTGTCATGGCCTCGCCGGAGCAATCTCCGTACGTGTCTAGCACCACCCCGTATTGCCTATGGTCTATACGTGTCTGTAAATGTGTGCCTGTATCAAATATACTATGAATGTTAACCATTTGTATCTGGTACGGACATGTGCTGCACCTTTGCGTAGCTTTTCACAGGTAACGTGACTCGTCACCGCGTACCATTTTCCGCCCGGACCTGTTTGCCTGCGCTTGTCGTGTGTATGCGCTCCGACAACGACAACAGCGCCCGACGTCAAGAAGATTGCTACAGAAGCAGCAGCCTTGTTGATCAATGCGCTGACAACAGGACAAAGACAGTCACCATCTTGACAAACCCTTGTTTGACAGTTACGAGCAACTAAATCACCAGCAGTAATTCGTCAATGGGCCATCGAATGCCAGCCACCCAGCTCAACTCGGCACGGTAGGTATCGTTGTCATCGAGCGCAAGGGCCGCTCAAGCTACCTCATCGTCGGACCCTTTAAGGCACAGGCCATTTACCGAGTGCGGATGCATTTTGCCATGCATGCACATGCATTGGCCCCATCTTTGTTACTTTTACTGCAGTGTCACCACAGTGTGAGCCAGCGTTGCGCCACTTAAGCACCCGCTTCGGTCGTTCCACAAGAGCGCCGCTTGTTCTAGTACGCTTCTCGTTCGCGGGACGCTAACTATTGCCATAACATCTTTCAGCTCGAAGTGACAACTATTGCCAGTCGACATCTTTAGCTCACTGGTGACGCTCAGCGACTGCTCACGGGGTGCTTCGACGTCGGACGCTTGGCTGTTAAATGCTAAGACTTTCTTCGATCCCTCTCTCTCGAAATCGCTGCCTGTTCAATGCACAACGTTTGTTACCTACCGTGACTTTTCTCTGCTTCGCGCCCACCATCCTCATTTTACCGTCGCGGCTATGAGACTGACTAATCGAATGTTCGAGCGGCGGCTGGCAAAATCCTTGTCCGACGAATATAAGGTCTAGCATAGTACTATAAATTTGTCCTGGATAGCTAACAACAACGGCTAGTAGTACTTCTAGCCGGCTTGCGGCTTTACTGAGTTCGATTCGCATATTGTCGGTGCCGTTGATGATGGTGACGAAGAGACACAGCCAGTGGGCATAGAGCGACGGGCTGCGTTAGAGATAGAGCAGGAACGATCGATTGAAAGCAAAACTGTATCGCCATTGGCACACTCGCTAGCTGTTAATTGCATCGGACGGATGAATCGGATACGCGAGCAACTTGCTAGGACCAACGTAAATGTCCCGTAGCAAAAGCTTTTCCCCATGTCCCTATCGAACATAAATAAATTGGCCAATCAATGAAATCAGTCTTCCATATTTCCGACGTGTGCAATACATTGTCGACTGTTAGGTATGACCGGCGGCCTTCTAATTTGTAACGAGTGGGACCGTTTTACTTGCAAGAAGCGTCGATGAAGCATTACATTAGTCCTATCATGTACATTGTGGTATTCCTCATTCGAACTAAAGACAGCAAAAATATGAATATGAACATGCTCCGTTTCGGAGATAGAATCACGCACATTTGCCGCAAATTCGAAATGTACACAGAGTTTTCTCCGCGAAAAGCCGCTGCAACATTGGAATGGCCCGGTATTGCCATGCGCCTTGACTGCAGTAGAGGATACATTATTCTCTACAGCTCAAGCTAAACAGTCTGTAATTCCAGTAGGTTTTGTTTCGACAATGCCTAGCAAGCTGACTTAGCAGTAGGACGTGCACAAAATGCGCGCCATTTTCAAAAAAAGCCCAGTTCAACTGCGTTCACTATAGAATCAATTGGCAAAATGCATCGTTTATTTGTCTGTGCGTTAGGCAACTTCCTAGCGCTTTGTGTGCTACTGCAACAAGGAGAAGACAGGAGTTTAGATAGAACACATCGAGCTGAAGAGTTTGTAGTGGACCGTAAAGGAGCGACCAGGCTTCATATCCCAGTTCCTGCGCATGCATGTACAATCAGGAGATGTATTGGCGAGCAACGTCCTTCTTTCTAGAACGGTAACATTTGAGTAGAGGCAACTGGCTTAAGCTTGAATCTTTTTGTTATTGGAATAGTCACAAATTAATTGGCTACTCCTAGGGGGACGCCTCTGTACCATGTGAGCGTATAATACATTTCATAGCGCCATTAACGGTAAAGCGTAACGTATGTATGTACATGCGGTACATGGCTTTGTGGGGGTGGTCTCTGTAAGGCCCAAATTTTTCCTGCTTCCGTTTCGCGCATGAACTTACGCGTTAAACGCAAGCATATAAATTCCGCCATATGTAATCACCAAAAGCAATAAGGCGGCCATGTTACAGCCCAGCTATTGTGCGGACTGTTGTCCGTTCACGCGATTCTAGTTTCTAGTGCACAGTTCACAGCAATATCTGAACATCCGTCTGCGCTTCCTTTACGGTCGATTATGGTCGTTATCAAGATATGATAAACTATTACTCTGACCTGCGGGGGCGCAACAAACAGCGCCTCAGTTCGGTCGCCAGTGATCTCCTTATTCTGAAGAAGTTCAACTGATACCAGGTTATTGCTAAGCACAAAAAGAACTGCATTCTTGCTTGGTTACGTTATAGGGCGACTGGCACGGCAACACTGTCGCATACATTTTCGCAAAAATGCGAACGCATTTCCGTGCAGACGAGACGGCAAAAAAACAGCCAAAACAATAACGTTAACCAACGTAGATTGCGACGATGCAAGCAAGCGGCTGGTGGACTTTGCGGGTAAACTAATTGTATTTTCCGACGCGCCTGGGTTGTTCGCCTCCCCCACAGAGACAATTGTTAAATCGTGGTCGGTCGACCGGCCGGCCGGCGAGCGAGCGACTTTGTCAGCCTTCCTTGTGCAGTATTTTCCGCTATTTTATTCCGTCTGTCTGTCTGTCTGACTGCCGGCTAGTCTCACTTCAAGCCGTTTCCGTGGCCAAGACGCCATGTTAGTTAGTTACTAGTTTTGGTGCATTCTTTTGCTTCTTACCAGCTGTCAGGTCTCTGTACTAGAACATACATATTTGCGTCTCTGTGCCTATATTTACGCTATCATTTCGGTGCGTATAGTAAGCTGGCCGATCGGATGGCCGGCCAGCCGGCCGGCCGGCGGGCCGGCTATTTGTGTGTACGGTGTTGTTGCGCGTACCAGCAAACAGAGGCATATTGTCAATGTAAAGCGCCATTACGCCGCCTTGTCGCTGGCTTTTCTTAACCGCCGTTGTTGTGGTTATGGCTGCCGCTAACACTGGGACAATTTCACCCGTTCACAGCTCGTACAAATAATAGGAGTAGTTGAAGATTTGCCGGACGAGTGGGCGACACGATCCTGAGAGTCGCTATATCCAAGTAATCGTTGGACCAGTAGCGACTACAGGTGCCATCGTATGCTGGTATAATATTATATTGTCAAGAGTCATCACTATTGTGGTTCTGTGTGCGCATGTGTGACTGGCCGTGTGTTGTTATAAGCTAACTAGGGCTGGTCGATGTACTGGCCGCAAGTAGCAGCAGCGGCACCCTGGCAGTAGTACAACTAACCACGACGTCCGACCACCACCATGTCGACTGTTAGTGCTTACCGCGGCAAAGACTTCAGCCACAGACAGCAGCCACAAGTTGGCCGGTACTGAACGGCCTTAGGGTGAACGGCTGCTTTGAACAATGCCTCTCTCACTCATCCACTGCCAGAAACGAAAACGGAGAAACACCGATGAGGCGACGATAGAAAAAGAAGCCAACACAGCAGCACAGCGAACGGCATAAACATCGACGAAAACTACATAGAAGAGAAAAGGAACGGGGGATGGGGTAGAAAGAGTGGGAGAACCGAGGAGTTGTACGGCATATAAGTCCCCATGCAAATTTACGCGTGGCATAGCTCAGCGTAAGATAGATGTTGTGACAGCTACCGCTAATGCTATCTGAATTCGTTGTTGTCGTCATTCCAGTGCAAACATACACGACGGGCAAAGCGCGTGCTTGAAAGTAAGTAACCGCGGGGTGGCAAAAAGCGGCTTTGTGGCAGCTGGTTATAAATTTGCAAATATCTAATAATTCTTGTTGTTGCTTCTCCTTGTTTCGTTTCGCTTCTTTCCCAATCGTCATCTCAACCCTATTCCTCAGGAAATACACAGATTTCGGAATCGTTTGTCCAGCAAAAATATGTGCCGTGTCGCAGAAACACCGTGGTAGTAGAGCGTGTTGTATCAGCAGCAGCAGCAGCAGCAGCAGCGGTGTCGGTGACGACAAGGCCAAAGGCAACAGTAGCGGCAGAAAAAAGTCAGATAACAAAACCCAAAGCTGCAACTAAGCGCTGGTCCTATTGAGGCCGTTTTGCAAAAGCAGACCAACAACGCCGAGCGTGACAATCAAATGGTTCGCGGCGTGTAAGAGGTGAAAGCGGCGATCTGCAGTAGTACCCCGGCTGTAAAATGACGATCAGGGCAAAGGCATGGTGATTTGTATGGACCTTCCTAGCTTCATTGGTCTTCGGTCTT
The DNA here is from genome assembly GCF_002443255.2 of Varroa destructor. Classification (NCBI taxonomy): domain Eukaryota; kingdom Metazoa; phylum Arthropoda; class Arachnida; order Mesostigmata; family Varroidae; genus Varroa; species Varroa destructor. The sequence continues at coordinate 40,240,648 of NW_019211456.1, read as the reverse complement.
GATTACCGCGGGCGATTACCGAAACCAATGACTTAATATAATTGTACAACAATTGCAGCAACGTCATCATTGCCACCACGGTTTCAGCATTAACAACAACAACAGCAGCGGCGACTACTACCAGCGAATCGCGTGGGAGGCACACTGTGGTAGCAGCTGAGTCACAATGTCTTATGTCAATTATTGTTCATCGTTGAGGCGGCACGTTAGTGGTGCTATCAAGAAGAACAGATAAGCAGACAGACAGCTAAAGGACTAATCCCAGCATCATCTCCACTTTCACCCTCCACCTCCACCTTGCTTGAAGAGCGACGGCTTTTGCAACAGTAAAAAATGAGCAATGTCTGTCCGTCCGTCCATCCTTTCGTAGGTTGGCCTATCGTCCGTACGCGCGTCTATAGCCGCACAGAAATACGCTATGGCCACGACGATAGTCAGGAGGACCGTAACAGCAAATCTACAACATTGCTACAAAGACATCCGCCGGCAGTCATCAACAACGTCAGAATCATCATCCGTTGGTGTGCATGTAGATACTGTGCAAGTAATTGTAGTTCAAATCGACTCGTCGAGGAGGGCGTCACCCGCAACAATGCTGAGGTCACTGCAGAACTTGATCCAGCGCTACCACTGCAAGCTGCTGCCGTGACAAACTGAAAACCGACAAAGATCAACCGTCGCTCAGTGTTCGGAATGAAAGACGAAGTGGCGATCGTGTTGGTAGCAGCCTATGGCCAACAGAGTCATTGTAACAACAACAAAAACAACAATAGCAACAACAACAACAACAACAAGTAGTCACCACCCAGTCAGTTGATCTATCCATAAGCCATGGAGCCACATGTAATAATCCGCCTGTGAGGGCCGACGAAGGATGGTCACTGATGACTCTTCAGGAGCGGTGGCGGTGAGACGAAAAGGATTTGAATCAACATCATCATTGTTATGGGTAGCACCAATGTCCTCACCAGCGCGAGCACTATAAATTCAACCAAGAGAAACACGATATTCACTATCAATGGCTGTCTAGGCTAGTAAACGTACCACCGGAGTCCTTTCATCGTGAAATCACGATTTGTCTGGCTAATGGAACAATCTGACAACATCGTGTATCCTGTAATATGCATGCCAGACAGGGCCGGTTCGCCGATTCTATCACATATACACACACACAGACACACTCACATCTATATATATATATATATATATATATATATATGTGTTTAAAACGTAGCGAACTTGAACAAAACTGTTATATAGAATAACTGAGACAATGAGAGTGCGTAATTTTATTTAGCTGAAGGTTAGCAAACTTGTGTCGATCTGTATAGCGTATTCCAACCCTTTAGCAGAGCTAATTTACACAATCCGATTGGAAGTTGAAGAGATTGTCGGCTAAACGGGGTAATTTAACTACAATTATTGGTTTATTCGGAATATAACACGGCGCTAAACGGTACAAAAGGAAACGACCGACATCGGATTTTGATATCCGGCACGAGCGGAGCTCTAATTTCGAGAGATCTAAAGATCTGACCTGTTCAGATATTCGGTTGTTAGAGACGCCCGAACTGTCCGACAGAGCCGAACCATAGCCTCCCTCGCACCAGCATCTGTAGCCACAACGCCCCCTCCAAAAAAAGGGTGAAAGAGCACTTTGCGGTGTTTTTAACAATTTCTCAAAGCAATGCCTCAAATTTTGCGCCTGGACCATCATCTTCGTACCTTCGCGCCCGGCCTAAATGGTCCTCATCGGACGAAAAAGGCTTTTCACAGCGATACACTTTCACGCACCCCCTTCCCTCCCCCCGTGCATGTTTCATCATCACAACCGCCTATATTATATTTGGCCTTTTCAAACTCTAGCTTTGAGATACAAAGCCTCTCGTACAGTGCGAGTGCCGGCCACCGCACGCTTTCTCTCATATCAAAAAACGAAAAAACATTTACGCATAGTCAACAACAAAGCAACGGGGGTGAGCAATTATTTTAAGTTCGTGGTTTCAAATAAAAACAACAGTAATAACAATGATCATGATCATCATCATCCGCGTCGTCATTATAATATACCAACGAAGAGAAACGGGCTAAGCTGAATCATGATCAAAAGGGAGCGGCAACAGCTTTTGCATCGGACGCGAACGACTCTCACTAGGACTAAGACGGCAGGAGAAACACTGCTCATCGTCTTAGCACTAGGAAACGAATGACGCGTGAAGAACAAATATCGATTAATCTTTTGCCGGATTCCCCTTTTTGCCATCCGTTATGGATGGGGGCGTCAGCGGCAGTGTCGGGAGCCGCCATGGCTGAAGCAAATTCTGTGCCTATTCTGCCTCTTTTTTACTAATGTACAATATATAAGGAAAGAGCGCAAGGAACCCTTTGCCACTCAGCCATCTTTGCCTCCCTCTGCTTACGTTTGTCGCTTCCCATGACGTCGAAAGCCGTCGCTAACGTCGACTAAGTGGCGCTGATGGCCTGCTGGTTGATTGGCCCAACCTTTTTTCGTGAAAGTATCAGAAATAGATCACAGGGTACCGACAGCAACTTATGAATATCGAGGCAGATACAGGGAAGATGAAAGGGTGAGCTATGAGGCAGCAGCGTTCCGTAGAAGCCGGAGCTCGTAACTGAAGGGCGTTGTTATGGCTACTAACTGACCAGGGCAGTCCTCCTTGGCTGGACGGTCTCTTGAAGAATCTATTCCATTTAACTAGAAACACCTGCGGATGCCGACTTTAGGTATGACCGTAGGACAAGTGACAACAAAACCATTATTCGATAAAGATCCGTCTCATGAACATTCCCTGCGGTCAGTTGGATATTGCCAATTGTTTTTTGTAAGTACTTACTAGACAGAGACAGATATACACATACACTCCGTCATCATTTTAACCACACTGATATGGATATATAACATTCTAAAGCTGTAGCACGGACCAGTAACGCTGGACAGCATATACGTACGTAGATTTGTTTCGACTTCATTGTGGAAGGAGAGAGAATTAGAGGGGATTGGCAATGAAAGCTCTAACATTTTCTGTAGGCAACGGAACAAATGCGTCGACGTTGGCCACGTGATAGTGAGAGACTGTTATACGTCACGCTTAATGACGACTCAGTGTTACTGATCGAGACGAAACAGATTTATTTGCTTTTTTTTTTTTTAGCTGATACGCGTCTCAACGTTGATAAGAGAAAAACAAACGCATCGTAACGCTAACTGAAGTTAACTTCGATTGTTTAGTTCAGATGAATACTATGCTAAATCAGTGTATATTTGATTGTCTTTCGTTGCACGTTAATATTTCGTTGTCTTTATCCGGTCACACTTCTTCAGTTCATCGAAGGTACCTAGGCAGAAACAAAGTTTGTTGCCACTTTCGCCCGCTGGGTCTGCGCTTCTGGCCATTTTCTACATCGCTTCATCATCGCCTACTCACTGTAATGACGCAGTAAAGGGCAAGGCACCGTAATAGAGCACTGTTTTTCGGCTACTAGCTAGCTTCATGATAATTCTCGTAAATCTGCTGGTCCGTCCCATAATTTCGACAGGTGTCCACTAGCGGCAGGCGAGTAAGCGATCTGTGGAAGCGACGGCATTGAGTATTTAGCACCGTTTAGCTGCGTTGCCCGAGCCGTCGTGTCATCACAGCGACGCTGACTAACGAGCGGCGGTCGCTTCACGAAATGGAGCAGGCTTACTTATTATTATGTGCGTATTGGAGTAGCCGTTATGGCCGTCCCAGTAACGAATAAAAAGAAATCATCAACGTCAGCAAGGGTCTGGGAAGAAGTCATTTACACGTCAAGTAGAATGGAAACACGGCCAAAACAAAGAATGTAATCCCTGCTCATTAATGGAAGGACAAAAGAGCACATCACCATTACCAGACCACTAGATCCCTTCTGTGCTGTATGGCATAATAAAAGAGCGGCAACGGTAGTAAATCAATGACAAAAATGATTCAATCGGATCCAGAAACGATCTGATGCGGCGTTTTCATGGGAAATTTTCGGTCCGCCACAGCCGTACAACTGGATCTTAACGCTATTGTTTTCAAATAAAAAATTTGATCGAGTCCGAATCAACGAAGCTACTAAGAGTTCTACGACTGGTCAATGGTATAATTCACTCCACTATATGGATACCAAGAGATGCATCTTTTCGTGTGTTTGAACGCATTTTAATAGGCCTTATTAGGCCCACTGATAGAAACGTCAAAATCAAATGACGGTATTTGGTGGACGGATCTAATCTAATCTGATTTCGTATTAAGCATTTGGACAGCATTCGTTTCACTGGGTTCATAGATATCCTCTCAGTAGAGCTACCTTGCGTATAAGAAGACGTAACTAAAGACAGTTGTCGCCCGCTAACAACAATATTATAGTTGTTTCTAGCGACCTAGTCAGCCTAGAAACCAATATAAATTCGTCTTTTCAAACACTGGCTTGTCAGGGTTGCTGCATTTACCATCGCGGTATCTAATTTGTCGTTGGTTGATCTGTTAAATTCATTAGTTACTATATGAATACCTGTGTCTTCCTATATCTGTGCATCTGTCTGCGTATAACGCAATGCGTGGTCAGGCCTTAACTAAATTCTTTTACTACACGCGGTTTCAATATACCTCTCTCTCTCTCTCTCTCTCTCTCTCTCTCTCTCTCCCCCCCTCCCTCCCTCGTCATTTGGCCTGTGGAATCGGAGGCGACAGTGGTGACAACGACGTTCTTCAAACAGCCGTCGTCCTTCCCTCTACCCCGAAGAGGTCCTCGTCGTGTCAAAATAGCGCCCTCTGATAGTTAAAGCCAGCAGCGGTAGTGGCACAACTGCTACATCATACAGATTGATAGACAGGCCGTTACTAGAACGAAGAACATTGAGAATCCTTCTCGAAGATGTCAAGAATAGAAACGGTGGTTGTAGACACTGGTACTGCCGCTGCTGCAGTTTCTGATCCGTCAAATGCTGTTGGTCTGGCCGTGAATGGATGCAATGGACAAATGCGTTGTCGTGGTCGTCGGAGTCGACCATGGAGGCCCACATCGTAAGCCAGAGAGCAGAGAAGCCCAACGGATTCGTCTAAGCGTTCGAACTGCCATACAAACGACATCATGGTACGGAGAGCCGTACTACACGAGCATACGCACACACAAAAGATCCACTTACTGCACAATGAGAGACACAAACGCAGATATCGAGCGGGAACAACGTAGTATAGTAGCAGTGCACAGGGCGAACCACAAAACGATGGAATTAACGCAGCAGTATAACAAGCGAGTTCGCACCAATGTCAACAACAGTGAGACGCCGAAAAGTTTCTGCAAAACTAAGTTTTGCTAAGTGAAGAAAACGATGACGCGACGACGACCCCCGCGCCAAACGATTATCTTTGCCAGTTGGTGGGAGGCAAAAACGATCGCAGTTTTTATCTAACTCGACGACATTTTTTTTTATAGAAAGTGATTAGTTGGAAGTTTTACTCGTAACGTTTCTTTAAGCAAACAGAGTTAAAGCGGAGATGCCTAGTCAGGGCAATTAATTGAGCTGTAGGTGTCAAGAAACACAGTGCACATAGGTTAAACATAAAACATTACCGTCCATTATCTAATTATATATCGTCTATTCAATGTGTGTTTTTCTAGAACCCTACAGATATGTTACGTGTACGACTCCTGTGACATAGAACTCTTTGAAGTGTTCTGATGCTTTACCTTTGAGTGCAGGCGAGTCGTTAGCCGGTGTACTTGATGGTGGGGAATCGGGAGAAGGTGGTCCAGACGGGGCCCCGGTGGATCCAGGGCCTCCGATCGGACATTCGGACGCGATTGGTACTCCGGGCGGCTTCATGTACACTCTTGGCTGAGAGGAGCTACCGCCCCACCACATCCTGCGCGAGCTCAGGGTCGCCACTTTTACAAATAATAAATTGTACGACTACTATACCGATTGTGTTTAGATTTCGGGTACACTTCTACAACTTTAACACCCCAATACAGTCGCCAAAATTCGGTTGAAGAAGAAGTTCTTCCATACACTCCACAGACAGCCTAGGTTAGTCCTTGGTCAGCACATAGTCCCACGAATGCACCGGTCACCTAGTCGACGACGTTCTGGCAGCAGAAAGGCAACAGAAGCTCCCTTTTTTTTTTTATCTTGAAGTAAATAGCAGTTGGGATAATAGTCGAATTATAATTGTTTGTAATTTTTGCTTAGAGTGGTGAACGTATCGAACAGGCACTTTCTTTGACAGTAACAACGACGGACAGCGACCTTTCCCTTATAGGATTGTCGCTAGCTTGTGTTGAATTTCCCTTGACGTCCTTTTGGCAGGCAGAAATAAAGGCTGCTAGAACTTTTCACTGTCGAATAAATGTCCCAAGCGTCTCCTACGTTTTCTATTACGCCGATCTCTCAGCTGAGAGGAACAACAGGAACATCAGATTACGCTGATGATGGTGGCAGTGGTCGTGATGAGAGTGACAACGGATACGCTCATCAACGCCAATATGACACTCGGCATACGTTTAGCATTTTTTTTTCTTTGAAATTTCTCTTCTGGCAGGTAATTTCTATTTTTTGTTAACTTTGTATTAATGAGTTATCAATCATTCTGGCTAATAGAGGCAACGGGCGTGGAGAGCGGTAACGACGGTGAATCATGGGAGCACATAACGAATTAGCAGGCATCAGTTTTTTGCTTCACTGGATCACGCGAATTAAACTGGTTGAGCTGGTTATAGCAGGAGTGATAATAATCGCAGCAATAGGAAAGTAACGGCTTTTTGTCGTTTTTTTTTTTTTTCTAATTATTAACAAAATGTCGTCAGCATAACTAATTTATAAAAGCGGCTATAGCAGCGATAGAAATAGCGGGTATTACATGTAAGAGTGATGACATTTAAAATATATCCGTGCCATGGACCCTTATTCATATCCTGTTATTTGCCGTCTATCTGACGAACAGCTACGAGCCGCCAGAATAAGCCGAAGGCTTATACGACGAAATGCTTCGGTGTGGAGACGAGGACTTGCGCTCGTGTTCTACGACGATGACAAGAGTCGCTGCAACCACGAACTAATATTGTTACAGGCAGCCGAGTGTCGTTATCCGGCCACAGAGGAGGTCAGACTGCGATTCTGATGCCTGCGTACTCAGTTGATCTGCCGCTCTATCTGACTAACGGCAGTGAACGTGCTTAACTAAGCTGGCCAGTTACCACTGTAGTCCATTGCTGATTCCAACATCTTCCAGTGGGTAGCCATCAATGGCGCATTGGACCGGCCTGTCAGACCGACCACTCAAATTATATTACTACTGCCACGGGCAGCATCAGCGCTATGGCACTTCACTGGACAGCAGCGACACCGCCTGGATCAGCACCCCCAGCACCAGAAACAACGTTTCTTTTTTAGTTCTTCTTGCCTAGCCGTCGTAATCGTGGTCGTCGTCGTCGAGGTCGTTGTCCAGCTTCAGTTGTCATGACAAGTTTAACAAATTCGATAATTAGTATAATAAATAATTAATTAGTTGATGATAATGGTGATACCACTTAAAATATTCCTCTAGCTTTTGTTTTCCTCTTCGTTAATTGCCGTTAGACGGTTAGCAGATTGATTATTCTCCTTCCGTACACTCGTTTCTCTCTCACACACTTTCACACAGACACGATACCGCAGCACTCACTGGCGGCGGACAACAGTAGAGTCGTATATAGGCGCGATAGGCGCGGACGCTGCTAGCGCGGTGTCCACGACGACGGCGCGCGGACGAATGGTTGGAGTTGTTGGAGTTACTACTGCTCCCCAGCGCCGCTCACAGCCTCACACTCGCGCTCACTCGCTCGCTCGTCCGCTGCTGCTGCTGCTGCTGCTGCTGCTGCTGCTGCTGCCGCTAGATGGTTCGGTCGCTCGCTCGCCTGGTCCGCTTAGTTGGATAGCTAGCCTGCCTGCGTGCTTGCGCCGCGCTGGCCAGACCGCCGGCCCCCACTCGCAGCCGCACTGCTGGCAGCAGCAGCGGGCTCACCGCGCGCCGCTGCCCTCTCCACTTCTCCGCCGGACCGTCAGCCTCCCTCTCCACTTCGCGGCCAGCAGCGGCGATGAGCTGAGCCCATCGGGCTACTGCTACCGCGGATGAACGGCGAACAGTGGCTAGGCGACAGGCAGACCAACCTGGATTGCCATGGACAGACCGGCAGGACAGCAGCTGCAACTGCTGGGCTTGGCCAGTGGTAGCTGCTAGCAGATACGCAGCGGTTTTCATAGCCACTACCGCTACAACTATTTAATATGTCAGATAGCAATACAAAGGGATGGCCGTAGCTTAATCCAGCAACAATAGCAGCAGCTGCAACAGCGAGATGTGACTGACAACGCGTGAGATCGGTGCCAGCAGGTATGATTTAACGCAATGCAGAATATGGTGGCTTTTACGTTCTGAACTTCAGTGACGTGGAAGGAACTTGATAAAAGTATACTGCTGATAGAGTTCCATCAGTAATGTGGGCACATGACATTTCGAGCTGACGTCCCATATGGGCAGGTCGTGCAAATCGTCTTTCTGCATTTTTTCAGAACATTACAGGACAGATCTTGCTGGACTTACCTGGAATTTTTTCAGCAATCCTGTCACGCACTAGGGTAATCATATCAGCAGCCTTTAAAGCCATGACCTCTTTTCACTCATTTTTCTTTCTTCATAAATCCTTGGTCGTCGTCTGGCAGTGCTGGTATAAACTGGTCAGCCTTGCCGTTAATGGCTCCTAAGGAAAACTATTAGAAATGTGTTAGTCACACAGGCCACACCGTCGCAGGGAGCTAGGCATATAACCTATAAATTCAAAATGAGCAGGTTTACGTGGGACTTAAAGCTAAACTCGACTTCAGTCAAGTCAGTAATCGAACCTCAGCGAACCTCAAGGAATTCCGATTCCATATGCCTCATTTCGTTTTTTTTTTGCCTTACTCGTAATACGTTTTGCTTTACCACTGTCTTGTGCTTTAGGGTCACACGAATTCAACTCAGCTTTGAATAGCTTGAATCTCACTATTCGTATTGCATAAACTATGACTATATATAAATATACCGCTTCCAGAACCACAAAACTTTGCAAAGCTTCGAAACTTTAAACGTCAGGTTTTTTGGCGGAAACCTCAAAAACATTCGTTGAACCGTCACTAAGGGGACGCCTGCCGTGCACCTCACCGGGTGAGTGCTGAAAGCTATCTTCATCTAGAACGCAACGGCCCAGATGTATATCATAAAAGTTGAAAAAATTGAAAAACGCCACTCCTCAGAAATTTTCTTTAAAAAACTTAATCCTCATTGACGTCCTTCGCCTGGCGTGCCGCACAAGCCGCACTTTTCCATACTGATGATATTATATTTGAATAACACGATAGCCATTGTTGAGCGTTCATTATTTTCATCGTCGTTGTCATCGACGCGATACAAGTTCGACATATTTCGAGTTCAGGGTCTCATCTGGGAACAGAGTGTCTGTAGTGTAGCTGTCAATTTTGCCTCGGTTCCTTGATTGCAACAATGATCGAAGCGTATCATTATACAGCCAATGTAGGGTGCTATCTGATTATCCACTGGTTCACCTTATTCCACCATCCCGTGAGCCTCGAACCTGTATTGACAATTACCACTTTATTCTGAACCTTTGCCAAATAACAGTTCTTATAAGCTTTTTTCACCTTCCTTTATAGTACAGTCAACGCGGCGTTTACGATAGGTGATCAAGACCGACAAGGTAGCGGGGCGGTATGCCACGCAATCGACTAAATATTTACCTCAATAGCAAACGCGGCGCTCCGGTGGCACCTGAAGCCCACATGGTTTTCGTCAGGCAACCTAAAAGGCCGAAATTATGCGCCGCCGAAGGTCAGCAAATGTAACCATGGCACTGAGCAAAAAGTCCATTTGTGCCTAAACGTATTTTTTTAGCGATCCGCCTTTACAGATAGCATCTATCATGCAGGCAATACAAGCATCAGTTACTATTATACTTTGCCTGCATTCGAAATACGTAGGTGCTACATTTCGTACTGAAATACCTGGCGGAAATACCCAGCGTTGCATCAGCATCTAGGCTACAAGGATCAGTGGTTGAACGGCGCCCATAGGCAACTCAGTCTACCCAAGCTGGTAGATGATAGATATAAAACAATTACATGAACGGATCTCAGAATGATCCGCCTGCTATTTAGAATATAATCAGTTTCTAGATGTTTGTGTGCGTAGCTTACTTATTAAAGGAACTAATGTGAACAGGTAGTAAGTCATCTTTGTTATACATTTTTGGCATCCACCTCTTAGTTTGCATGCAAATGTTTTGCAAACACGTTTTCTTCATATTAGCTTCTTCAACTCTAACTTACACACGCTATTTACGTATGACAAACGATTTACGTGATCTCGACAGTTAAGTCGCAGTAAGTTTCGACGCTGGCGGTAGACACCCTTTCCCGTACAGCCGACCGACGTTAACGGCTGTACCGGACGTAGCAGTCGAAACGTTCATTCACTATAATGCAATTATAGATTTTTAATCTTTATTTTTAAACCGTCCACCTTGAAAAATTAGCAAGACATCACAAATGCGAGGCACACGTTCGAGCTATTACATTGTGTACAGCCACTGATGCTCGGCCCTGTCGCTGATTTGTAGTTGTCGTAGCAACTGTTAACTAATGAAAGAGTCCATAGAGCCATCGATCATATCTCTGACTCTAACGGCACCGTAAAAGCCTTTGTTAGTTTAACTAATATTGCTACCGTGGTAAATTATCATTCACGTATACCTGTAGCAAAGTATAATCATTGTAAAAATCAGGCAAAAAAACAACAAGCAAAATTCTCGATGAAGGTATTTGAGACGCATCTCGTTTCTGCTGGCGCACGTTTTCTTGTCATGAAAATTTGCGTAAACACAACAATCTACAATCGGATTTTTTCTCTGATGCTCTCAGTCCCGATCAAGGACGAAGGTACTCGCGTCCGGTCCGCAGGTAGTTAAATTAATTTAATGAGAATCATTTGTCAAAACACAGCCAGCAATTATCACGGGACAGGGTCACGCTGTTCAGAGCAATCGTAGTCGACCTCAATAAAAAAAAAATTATTCACCGGACTTCGCTATTGCCGTCATCGCAAACTCTATAGGAGCTCGTCTACAGTTTCTGCAGGCACAGGCTATTTTGACAGGGCGGTATCATGGCCGAGGATGTAGTCGATCCCGTCGCTGTAGTTGATGAGCCCGAATTAGCTTCGAAGGGCCAGATCGCCGCGCTGCATTGAGACTAATAGTGATGAAGATTGTTGCTATACTTTTGTCATGATGGCTTAGCTGAACAGCTCCTTGGGCATTCTTCATTTAGTATGTATAATTTTTCGGCATATTTCTAGCTATTCGATTGGTAAAGGGAGGATACGGGACAAACATATGCCCACAGCTAGCCAAGGTCTGAACAATGGACTGTCAAAACTGAGAATACCGGCAGGTGTTAAATAGATCAACGTGTAGGGCTCAATTGTAGAAGACAGTTGCTTGCATCGTTCCGAGGACGCCAAGCTAAGTATACGACGCACGTGGCAGTTCGAGATGGAGACTCAAGACATAAAAATCTTCGGAGGAATAACTAACTTATACTTGCATCGAAATGGAATCGTATCGACGATCAACGGTGTGGCTGTATCACTGTGTCATTTTGGACACTAGCTTAATAATATCATTGCCATGTTATTGTAGCTTACTACCGAATTGTTGATGGAACTGTTAAATGTACATCGTGTAGATTGATGCAGCAAAGGCCATACGTTGTGCCTACTTTCTACACGCTGACACTATAGCTACCACCAGTGATACGCTTCTAGGGCAACTAAAGGAACAGGAGGTTGCCGGGTCGGACAGGGCGATCTAAGTGGATACACAGAAGAGATCTTGAAATAGACCTGGCTGGGAAGAGACAGAAAGGCTGGCGGTGAAACAATCGGATGAGGTAATATTTTCCATACAGGCTAAAAAGCACTCAACTGCTGCGGATTACACAGTACGTTTGATCCGTCTCATCATCCGAGTTACACGAAGAACACAGTCTTGCCGATGTACGCCCTCTTATCGGGTAAATTATCGCTCTAAACATTGATTTTTATTGATTAGCTTTAAGCCAACTGTTAAGGCTTACTAGCTACAAATCAGTATTCAGGATGGTTCTAGTTCTGTGCGTAAAATTTGCGTATTACAATAGTTGGCCTTCGCTACAAATGTGCCTTGCTTGACTGAGCGGCCTTACGTTTGCTTGATGGTGGACTAGTTCGATACGTTTTTACCTTTCACGATCTTTACTGGCCAGGTGGAAATGTTAACATGTACACACGCACACATGCACACAGATACTAGCAATCCACTTTTCATGGTCTCCTCAGTCGAGCTGGCCTCGTCGACTTGTGTAGAATTGTCCCTTTCTGCTGTTGTCCGCAATAAAAGTAGTTACCTTTACTTCCGCTGGTAAGGAGGTAATATTTACTAGCGCTTATCAGACAGATATATTAATAGAAAGAATAAATGATCTCAGTGCTCCTATTGTGGTAAGCCAATGATAATCGCGACGCTGTTGAGTGAAATCTCCACCGGCAACAACAAAGCCATGCGAACGGTCGGCAGGAAAAGTGCCGGCCATTCACTGCATCACTGAGATGGTTAACTAGTTGCCTTTAACCAGTCACTATAGGTTAAATGACTATGAACGCCTGGAACGATAGAGGCAGCATCGACAGTCGTCTCTGGCGGAAAAGGTTAGCTTCCCCTATAGTACCCCCCAGCCGTGTTTGTATTTAGCTAAGGCATATGTATCAATGCACTGCATTAAGTCCAGCAGACATATAGGGTACCAAAATATAGGACGCAGACTTTTTTTTACGGTAAAAATATTTGGGAATCGTAATCCATACATGCCTGTATCTGCGTAACATTCGATAGCACAATCATATGGTACTTCTTTCGGCAATGTCCATATTCAAGGTTCCGTTATCTTGCGATTGCCAGTTAGTGAAAAGTCATCAACGACAGCAGATGCTTCCGGCATACTGTTCCTATGGATTGCGACCATTTGCTTATTTAGATTGAATCACCTTTAGAACATTGTACATTTCCTATTATATGTAAAGCAGGTTGTTAGGTAAATAGTTGCATTATTTTTCGAACGCCCTGTATAAGTTGTAGCTGGGCCTTTGATGAGGAGCCGTTACATGCCTCCTACGCATATAGTTGTGTAGTCGTTGTTTTGCGGCATGTGTATGCGTCCAGGCAAAAGAAAGTTCGCGTGACAAGAATTGGCCACAGAGTGACGCGAACGTACTAGCTGTTCGGACATTCGTTCTCGTTCTCTCTGCACGGTTCCTCTAGCTACGCGTCATACACTAGTGATTCAGGCACTCCCAAGTGCCGGCAGAATAGAAGTGCGGGAGGAACGCGACATGCTAGATAAATGTATTCCAATCAAGACGCATCTAAGTACCTTATGTCGCCCGTTAGCTTATTACAATATCTAGCTGGCGTAAAACGCGCGTAATTATTAGGCTCCAAAAAGATTTAAGAGATCATTACTAGGTAAAGTCAGAATCGCTTCACCCACTTAAGGGTCAGCTGGCTTCGTCTACACCAGGTGATTGCCTAACACTGATGGTCTGGTGCGAGCCCCCAATCAACCCTTCGAGTCCATCCGGTCTGACGCGCGTCAGTTGGCCATCCTCCACGACTGGCCTTTGTGGAGCTTTCGGAACGAACATAGTGCACTCTCTCTGGCCCGTGTAGCCTGATGGAAGCCGACGAAAATCAGCGAATAAGCAACATGCTTTTGAGTGGGTGGGTTTCCTGATGAAGCACTTCCGGTCGCACTTTTCTGACCACCGTCTGTATGGACTCTTGCTTGGACACACGATTCGTCGACCCACTCCAGTGCAATCCACATATAAGCGGTATTCGCTCATCCAATGAAGCGACAATGTTATCAAATGAGATGAACAGGGAAGCCAACAACGATTGAACCAGCTAGGGGTCTTTCTCTCTCTATATATTCGTAACGTCTGCGGTTATGGCGTAAGAAAGCATAGAATGTACTTTGCTTAGCATGTTACCAGAGAGTTCGATTTCTGCTCAGTGTACCAATATGAAATCCGTTGTAAGTAAAAACTTTAATGGGCCGCAATGCAAACAAAAAGTTACAAATGTGAATGCTTCTACAGAAAGTCAAGTTTAAGAATAAGGCCGAACATTACTTTTTTCGCTGCGTGGTTACTAAAAAATTAATGTCTATAGCTGTTAAAAGCATACGCGGGAGTTTTGAAAGTTAACGCCCTTAGATAATATGCATTAATGTCGCTACTAAGTCGTTGTGTGAGTTGCTGAACCAGTGATTCCATTCCACATTTGTCGTCATTTTCAAGCCTATAATTATACAAGTGTAGGTCCGCTGGTAGGTTACGTAGCGGTAATGAAAGGGATACCTTTAAGTAAAACTCTAGAGCGACGGCCATGTGCCAAAAGCAGATGGAACATGAACACCCATCGCTTATAGTGGTCATTAGTTCGATAGCGTTGGGTTGGCTTTTCGACCAGTTTTTTTTTTCTGCTTTATTTGCGTACTGGAAGTGGGGCGGGCTTCCATGAACATGGTTCGATTCGTTCCCACCTCTTATGTCTTACTTCAATAATAATTGAAAAAAGATAAGGTATAGCTGCTGAGTTAACTTGGTTACATTTTCTAAGGTGGTTATATTGGCTAGCACAGACCAACCAATATCTGATGCATACATGTACCAAAGTTCTAGTAAATTGAGCACCTACTATCGTCTATAATTCTGGTCAAAGCAACGGGAACGGCTGCATCTTCGAAAAACACTGAATTACTGTATCTGTTTGAAAACCTATTTACCGGCTGTGGCAGCTCTGTTGAAATTGTTAATGTCAAAATAGCCAAACTGTCACAATGTTGATGATGGATTGATGATCGAAATGGGCGCCATCTCTTACTACCTGGAGATCAATGTATGCTATACGAGCTACATTACCGCGAAACGTCACGTGAACGGATGTCCTGTCAACAAAAACGTTCGCCACTCGATCATGCATAAGAAGGAACAGGAGAAGACGAAAATTGAAAAAAAAAAACAACGCAACTCCTGAACACTACTGATCAGAGGAATCATCAGATGCGACCAGCAAACAACCGGAAAAAATCCAGGGGGCGAAGGGATAACCGCTTTGCATGACCATGGTAGGTAATGCTGGTGGCGTTGTCGTCGTTGCTGCTGGCGTTATCATGTAGCGTATGTAAGCTAGCTGTGGTTTTCTTCATTCTCTTTGGGTCGCGCGTCCTTGGTGATGTTACTTCTTCAATGGCGCGAGACATACACACAAGCACAGACAAACACGAGCCAAGACAGCCCAACCAGGCCAGGCAAGCCAATCCGACACTGTCATCGCCTCCTTTCGACATTCTGCCATAATGCATACTGCTACGGCCAGTTTGGTAGTGGGAAGCAGTGGCTGTCGTCGCGCTGGGCTTCGTGTTGGTGTAGCACCAAAGGGAAAAGTGACAAAATGATGAACAACGCATACAGCGCCCCATAACAGCAGCGGACGCCACCGCATAGATAGTTAAACACATACATTCATATATTATCCACATATACGTACGCTCACAAGACACGGCCGTAGTAATTCTTGCTTACCTCTCTGCCCGCACAGTCCACCAACTTGCTTACCTCTGCCGATGGTTACTGGTGTCGATGGCTAGCTACCGAATGAATGTCAAACGTTTGCGCGAAGTAAATCGTTACCAACACCAAAGCTGATGCCACGGCCTCCACGACAACTGAAGCCGCAACTACGATCACTGCTGCCGGTGATGCCGTTGGCGTCGTTTGCATTACGATTGCAATGACAGCAGCTACGGCCAACTCCCTCCATCGAGTGGCCGCCGGCTCCAAACTAGTGTCCCTGCCGTTGTCGCAGTCATCATCAAAATCTCTGTCTTACCGCAATATTTTCGAAAGGCGTCGTCTTTCGTTGATTTTCGTTCATTTTCATGGCATTTCGTGGCCCGGCTCACCGGTCGTCGCTGCATTTTGCCTTAGTAGTACAACTAGTGAACCACTAAGTGCTGGTAACCGCAGCAACGGCGGTCGCGTCGGGGACAATCCGTAGGGGACCTATCGATGCATCTGCTTCTGCACCCACTACTACTATAGACGAACTGTCGATCGCCGAAGAGTGGCAGCCACGATGTACTGTGAAGAACAAGAAGTCACCTTCGAACGACGGAAGCTCGAAGACGGCAGTAGGGTTAGGCTCGCTTTCGTCGCCAACGCTGTGCAGTAGTAAGTGGCGAACAGGTGTGCGTGCGTATTTTTACTTCGCCGCCAGTCGCTTATTAGCATTGGCCGCTTGCTCATGCCGGGGCGGAGGCATCAATGAATATTTTTGACAACTTTTAGACGCCATCACACCACCATCAGATCCAAAAACACCATCACGATCATTTTCTTAGCGTTCTCTCCTGTTCAACACCGTTCACCAGTCAGTCACTCGTCCTGTCCCGAGCACCAACGCTGAATTGCCAACGATCGGCGTCTACCTACGAACCAGTATCCTTCTGTGAGCCCCTGACTCCACTGTTAGCAGGCAACACGAAGCAACAAGCCGACTTATTTGAGTCGTTCGACCGTGTCCGTCCGTCCGTCCGTCCGTTCGTGTGCTGTGGTCGGATCGAGTCCCGTCCCGTCCCGTCCCGCAAAATGCCAACGACCAGGCGGCCAATGCCGCAGATAGACCGAGCAAGCAAAGAACGAGCATGGAGACAGGCAGGAAAGCGCGTGGGCCAGCGTCGCCAGCACCTACAGCGTCACAGTGATCATGATCATCCGATTGGAATTTTCTATTAGGCTATCCACATGTACCCATGCTCCAAAGGAGCCATATAGGTAACTAGCGAGCGGCAGCGGCGGAGGAAATAAGTGACTTACAGATAACTGGCCGTCATTGCAACAAACACTAGTAGAGCAAGCGTTAAGCAAAACAAGATGAACCATAGTGTTCTTGAAGAAAGGAGCTGCGCTCAACTGCGACATCGAGATACCATTCATCCACAGTTGCCGCTGTCGACGTCGATGCCTCCATGCCACCCCTTCCCCCTCCACCCCTCCCCTTCTTGGGCATATTTCACGCTTTTAGCCTGTCACGTTCTACTACTGATTCAGCACGTCCAGTTAGGTTAGCCCCTGGTTGGACCAATGCTAATCTGGCTGTACAAATTGGCCGCCAGACTGATGACTGTCGGCCTATTTGACTGGCCTATAGGTCGGCTAAGGTAGTTCACGAAGACGCAGTCCTACCATATACGGCTATAAGCACTTGACTGTTGACAGGAAAACATCAGGTTTATGTGGTAACTTTGTACACAACCAGAACCGAGAGTGCAAACGTCTATGCTTCGCCAACATGGGTTAGCTTGTCTATACCGGCGGAGACCATTGCAGATGGCTAGTATTTCTCAAATACTCATACGTGTGTATGTGCATAGAAGCGTATGCCATTGTAAACATTTCTATAAATGTATTTGGTTTCCAAGGCAACCGATTGTTCATGCACCAGAGCGCCGTGATACCAGACTAACACAATATAGGCATTACGGATCTGCCTTATGAAATTTAAAAAATCTTACATATTGAAGCTCTAGTTTGCGTCAATCGTTTTTTTTTATCCACCATGGATGTATCTACAATGTGCTGTTTATTTACAGAATACTCGTACTTCCAGAGACGTAGACGTGCCTATTTGTCCACAGATCAGACAACACAATTGATCCAAGAATAACTAGGTAGTGTACATGCGTAGGCCTACATCGAGTTTGCATGGGTTTCGACGTTCGTTTGCTACTGGTATATATATGCTATGTATTTGTCATGCGGTGCTGGCGGGTAGTAGCGTAATGCTGTTTACTTGATGCGCTTCTCTACCAGTCCCAAATTTGCCCGTTTATTACTTCACTTGTCTACCTGTTCGATTGTGGTCGTGGTTTTTTTTCAACTGCTCCTGCCTGTGTGTACATATATATGGTTTAGCTACGTTTTCGCCTTGTTGATTCGTTTTTACCGTCCCTTACGTCGTCCGTCGATGTGTCACCTTCGAGTTGAGTCCGGCTTAACCAATGGAAAACGGGCGTAACCAAACGCTTTTCGATAGCAGCAGCATAAGCGGCGGCGGAGGCGGCGGCAACAATCCATAGTTGTACGGGTCGAGAGCTACGACGGCAGGCACTATAGTGAGGTGACGCGGCAACAGCAGTGCCTTTGCACTAATCAGCTAGTTGATCTGTGGCCAGCTTCATTGGCACTCTCTAGCATTATTGTTATTACTATGATATTTGTTGATGGCCATGAGCGGCCAAGGTGCCCATTTCAGTCGAGTTGGGTAGACGGGCCGTGTGGTGGCTGTTTCATTGCAAAAAACGGGGAAAACGGTCTGAAATAGGATCAAGAAGAATGGATCCGCATACGAAGGTGCGGAAACAAAGGAAAGCTTATTCCTACTGAAAATCGCCGTCAACGTTCGCATGCAACGGCGCAAAGGTTTAAATAGCAAGTTCCCCATTTTTGATATTACTCTTGTTGTAATTGTTGTCAAATCAGGGCGGCATTTTTCCTTATCGTAACCTTAGCCGAAGCCATCGTTCTCATCACTAGCGATGTCCTCATGTTCCGTCAATCGAGGAAGTGCCGCTCTCAACATCACCAGACAACAAGACGGTGAAAAGACCAGACAGATACACGCTACCTGTTAAATTCATGGCTGTCATGGAACTCTTTATAGGTGGAAGTAGAATGGATACTTGGGGCACTGATGTACGGAGCCGTGGATTGAAGATTTCCGGTCCGTCGTTGGTCCGTTTGGGCAGGTAATACGATAGCTCCAACGCCCGAAACCTGCCATAACGTAAACAGAATGCAGGCTGTGGAGAGCTTCAGAAAGAACTCGATAGCCGTTAGTCTGACAAAGAACGTTGCGTATGCTATAGAATGGCATTTTTGCGCTGATGTTTAAGACTTTAGGTATTATCACATTTAACGACTATGTGTTAAACTTAGGTAAAAATCAATACAAAATAGATCTTTTTATTTGACATTTGACTATCTTCACGGTGAGACCTGAGTAGATAGGTACTCATAGGCAATTGATTTAACCCTTGTAGAATCAATTTTCGTTTGAAATAATGTGAAATTTAGTATTTGCCGACTCCACGCCAGCGAATGGAACTGGTCGCTATTTACAATATGTTACTTTTTCTCATAAAACGTACATAGAATAGGTCTAAGGTCTATACAAATAATCATTATTTTTCCTATATATCAACAAATCAGAGTCAGGATCATTTATGCCTCCGCACTTGGGTTACTAATAAATTCTGATCTGGCCAATAAACTTCTACTTTACCTAGCTAGGGTTGTTTATAGACGCACAGAAAAACATCATATGTAAACAAGCCACAGGAAAAGACGACAGCAGCGTATTTTTTCTGTGAAGCACAAATTAGCATTTCACGATCGTACGCTACTAAAACTATCGGTTTGATATTATAAAGCCAGAAAAAACGCTTGATTTCGAAGTCCCTCAGTGGTTACGACGCCATCAAGTTGGGGCGTTGGCCTGAGCTTCTTGTTGACTCTAGGACCGCGTTATTCTTGCCTACGTGTCACTGCGAGCCTACCTGTCCACCTACTTCTTACCTGTATATTTTTCCTTCGCCAACGAAGAAGCGTTGTCGGTGACTGACTGACTAACTGCGATACGAGTTACCTTGTGCGTAAGGCGACTTGTATCGTGTTGAAAATATTTGCATAGAGGAAGTGCGGGTGTATTCGGGTTTCGCGCTACCACCCCCATTTAACCTCGCCTAAAAGTCTTGCCCTTTCGAAAAACCATTCTCGATACCGTCCTGAGCTTATGGCAGGACGCTTGGAGGTGCTTAGCAGGATCGTGTCAGAGAGTGCAGTTACTCTGCGCATTCGCTATTGGCGCTATTGCTAATTTGTGTTTAGATGCTCATCCGGTGCATTCATTCTCCGGTAGTTTGCTTAGCTATACTTCGTACAGCTCCAATATCTCGTGCTCGTCTTTTTGCCTCTTTGTGGAGATGTATTTGCATCTGATATTTCGTTTTTTGGTAATGTCCTTCATGGGTCTGCGAGCAACGAAGATGCGAATACAGTCAGCTCGAGCATACTCTCTTAGCACTTGATTCAATCTAGTGTTAACTGTATGTCCGTTTTGACCCTCCTGGACGAAGCATTTCGTAACCCCGCAAACGCGATTTCTTTCTGTCCACCTGTTCCCTCTGGCCGTTCCAATAGTCAGCCGCCGAAATCGGCTGCGACAAAACGCGCGAAACGACTACGTTTTGCTAAACGATGTCTCGCTAACGCCTTCATTGTACTTAGCATCGAATGACATCAACAGCTAGATTTGGTAGATTGATTTGCGGTAGCTGTCGCGGACTTCATGTCGACGACCGGCAGAGGGTAGCGAACACCATGGCATTGCCGGTATCATTGCCCCCCCCCCCCCCCCCCGACCCAGGTCGATTTCTGTCTCTCGGTGCTACCGTCCTCAGTATTCATGGCCGTCTTCATTCTATTCCCGTAACTCAATCACATTTCGTAAGCGATTGACTTAAGTCAATGAGACAGCTCCTTAAGGACGCGTTGATTTTAGCTATACTTACTGTGCAGTGTGGTCGTTCTTCCTTAGCTCAGATCTTCTTTTGACACGTACGTGCGCAGGATGTAAGCAAAAAATAACGATATTAACGCGCCACCAGTGGGTAGAAGTATCAAAACGTTCTGTGTATGGCGGATCTGGTTCGTATTCTCGTAAAAGTTGCGGGTCACGGTGTGAGTGACCATGGCGACGCTTAAGCTGGTGTACTCACCAGGGTAGAGGCAACCACTGGCTCTTACATTACAAATCACAAAAGTCTCTTCGTGACATTGATTAATAAACAACGTTTCCGGCAACTTGTGCAGGTTTACTGTAGTCCTAATTGCTTCGTGTGAGGCCAACTTGTTTGCTACTGACGAAATGCAAATCCCCCATTTACCGGAAAAAGAATGGCTCGTGCATAAGCAAAGGTTAAACAAAAAAAAGTAGCTCATAAACTATATTCCCGCTATAAAATAGAGCACCCTGCAGCGTTTACTTGAATAGCCGTATTCGTGTTGTAAAATCAATTCATAGCTTTGTTAGCCATTTGGCCAATATTAGATGTTTGAAGAACAATTCATTCAAGGTATCTCTGCTCGATCCGTCTTTTATATCTAACTGGCGCCCCTTATTGATTAGTTTTCCACCTGTGTACCATTATATCATATTGTCGTCAAATTTGCTTCACCTCTCCCTTTCTCAAGCCTTTTTCACTCATAATGTGGCTGCAAACATGGGCAGTAGCAGCTCTTGGCAGAAAGTGCCTATGGCGAAAACGCTGCCGTTCAAATGGGGTGGGCCATGGTCGATAGCCACCTTGACGCTTGGCCCAGACCCACAAGCTTATATCATGGTTACATTTTGGGCCAAACTGGCAGTGATACATGTTTTTGTCCATTATTTACTTTATCAAATCGTGTTCCCAGTGTTGCAACTGGATCGCCAGGCACTGAATAAGATCTACCACAGACAACGGACGTAAGGTCCAATCGTATCCACGTTACCGTCCACATACATACAAAGCCCGTGCTTGCTCCTTGTTGGTCTTCGCCACGGCCCCAACAGTAGCCGCCGCCACTGGCCGGTCGGTAGCCGTGGCAATCGGTGGTGGGGCATAAGTGTGCGGTGCCCAGTGCTTGGCCACTGGTTATGACGGGTTGTGTTGCCTAGATGGCCTCCAGACTCTTTTTGTCAGCTCTTGGGCAAGCTGCTGCCAGTCATAGCTGGAGGCTGGAGTACCGGTGTCGCAGAGGTGACTAGCAGGAGAAGCTGCAAGCAAAGAATAGACAGACAGACAGGCCGGCAACCTATCGACAGACAGACAGACAGACAAGCTGTACAAGGCGCCTACTTTGGTGCGCATGCGCTAAAGTTGGCACCGGCCGCGGCCGTGCGCGCTTTACCAAAAGCCCTGTTCTTCGCCTCGTCAGCTGTTCGCTAAGTCGTGCTGGCGGCAAGTGCTGCCGTCCACGATATACAGCTGCACTAGCCTAGTGCCTCGCCCTATCCTTTACTGGCGTTGCTGCCTTGTTTTCCCTCGTAGCAGTGTTCGTTACTGCGTTGCGCCAACGACAACTGGTCCAGCTAATAGCGGCTGTGTTAACGGCCTCTGTCGCTGCCGCGCGGCTGCCGTTACCGCCTGCGGCCGCAGGGCCCTCGTGGATCTGCTGGCAGTTGCTGTTCTATCTGCACTGGCAACAAGCGAGCGAAAAAGGCTGCTAGCAAACGAACGGCAGAGCGGGCTGTGCCTAGCCTCTCTTTCGTCTTCTCCTTCTTCGGCAGCGGCCGTAGTGCTGCCAGTAGCAGCGGCACTGGCCGACAGCTCGGCAGCCGCCGACGGGATCCCTCGCTCTCTAGCGCGGGCGGGGGACCGTGCCAGCAGAAAGAGGCTGGCCATTGGCCACTGCCACTGCTGGAAAGAAAGAAAGGGCCAGCGGGTGGTGCCCACTGGCCAGCGCGGGTGGGCCCTTCGCTGCTGCCTCTACTATCCAGCATGCTGTGTCAGCTGGCTACGGGTAGCTCCCGCTCACTCTCTCACTTGCACAGACTCGCTCGCCTGCTCTCCAAATGCTTCTGATCGTCGTCCGCCCGTGTTACTGCCGTGTCTTTGCTTCAACTACTACTGCTATCGCGGGCAGTGCGCTATAGGAAGGAACGAAGGGGGGTGCCTATGGACAGCCACAGGGACGGTACTGCCATAGAACATCATGGCAAAGCAAATGGCCGTGAAGTGGCCATAGGGCTGCGGCCATCCGAGGGTTCTGCAGCGCCGTCCATCGTCGTCCACCAGTGAGCTATATGCGGCCTCGCATAATCGCGCGGTAGCCTCGAACCGCCGGCGAAGCTGCACGGCGATGATGATGGTGGCGATGATGACCCACCCCACAGGAGCACGTGGCTGTAGCGGTAACAGCGGCTGCTGTAGCCAAGAACTTCATGCCACGTCACGCTGTCTATCGATGAATTCGTTTTCACACTAACATACGTGAGATTTTTCAAATATTTTAAATTAGATGTTGAATCTTCGTAGGCGATGATGATGATGGTAAATGCTGACTGCATGTAGCAGTTGGCAACAATAGATATTGTATAGATTTAGAAGTGATCAGAGGTACATCAATCGTCTGCATAAAGTGACATCTAAAAGGCCACCTTGATTTGGGTCCAATCGTGATCTACTTTGGCTACCCTCCTGTTCGCTTTAAATGAACACTACGAGTATCTCATGTAAACAACTTTTATGCGCAACAAACATTTACCGATTTTATCTAATTTTTAATAGGAACATTGTTTTTATTTTGTGAATTAGCGATCGTCTAATCGTTTCCCATTTACTTAGGTCAATTTCGTAGCTACACTTATCGTGCATTTTATATCCAAGCGAACGTCCAAACGCTGTTTGCCCTTAGAGAATATTAAGAATCCTAGCAAAGAGCAGGGCCTCCAGCGCAGTCTTGTCCGGTTCCATAACAAACGTTTCTGAGTCAACTACATGAACCGGTAATAAGAAGTCACGTACAGAACGCGCATATTTCCGAATCCATAAATAGAAAAAAGATTCTAAATACAATACTAAATTGTGAATTTTGTACAAAGAGCTGCACACTTGCTCCGTAGTGCGTACGCAAGGCACAAGGTCCTACTGTTTCGTTCGGGTTACTGAATCGCAGATACCGTTAGATCTGTCCTATTTTGTTTTCGGTCGTGATTGGGCCGTGTTAGACACTCCCAGCGCTCACTATGCATATATCTCTATCGAGTCAAGTCAAGCAAGTCTACTAGCTTTTTCTTGCACTCAGTTGTTGTAGTGCTTTCCTTAAAGGACTATCGCTATAGAGCTGCTGACACTGCCACTATGGGCTGGCTGTACACCCGTGTGCAAGCATATCAGTGTGCGAATGTGCCCAATGTACAGAGTTGATCTCAGGCGTGCAATAGAGTAAGGTGTTTACTTTCCGAGCAACCAAAAGTGACTGACCTAGTTTTCAGGGAAGGACGACACATCCTTTGTCAGCTCCTGCGTCGCTATTGCGGCTGCTATTCGGACAACAGCGTCGACGACGACAAAATCTCCAAAGGTGCTTTTTCCTAGCAGAACAGCAGCAGCACCACTAAGCCCCGATTCCCACAAATCCCCCAATATCCCCCATCACCGCAACGGGCTACCAATCGACTGTGTATATATATATGTATATATATATACACGCACAAGCTGTAGAATCTCCAGAGAATCTCTGTGTGTGGATCTAGATGGCGACGGCGGTAGTTGAGGCAGCATTAGCAGAACAGCGTCAATATCTAGATGAGCCAACTGACACCCCATTCAAGTCAGTTCGATCACAAGTCGACACTGCTTATGCTCGATATCGAAGAAAAGGCGTAGAAAAGGCACTGCTTTTCTTGCAATGAGCTGGCAGAGGCAGGCCTTTCCTAAACCTCACAAGCCGCTTGCCTGACTGACTGGCAAGCGTGATTTTGTAATCAATTTTGTCATTAATTTCGACCCGGCTCAAAAATGTCCTCGGAGCCACAGGCTGCATTAAGGCCAGCAATACACCCATAATGCTGCATACATGTGACGTGGGATATAAGGCCTAGACGACAAAGGACAGACAAGTTTATATCGACCGATAGGAGCAAGAAAAGGTCAGCTGAAATTTTACAGCTGAACTAACTAAAAATAAAAGAGATGACGCGGAAGGGGACGTCTTCTACTATTACACAATTACGGGAAAAAATTAATATTTTTAATAACTAAACTAAATCGATTAAGCTTGTGTCTGCGAGATGGTGCTGGAAAATGAATGGAAAATTAAATACGGACTAATTTCAACCAACTATTTGTTGGGCTTGCAATAGAGTTGACAGAAGAATGTTTTAACTAAATCAGTGGCGATCTGTGTGGTAAAGCGTACACGGTGCCACTGCATTGGACTACCGGCCGGGCAGTAGCAAGCCAATGAATCGCAGAATACCCGAGTTTTTGCTTCTGGCTTCTCGTCGTAGCGACTGGTGATGCAATTGGGGCTCTTGCTGCTCGCCGAGTAAAAGGTGTGAAATCTGTCTCATATCATCGTGTGCCAAACCGGAAGGAGTGTGAAGACGTATCCATTGGGCACAACTTAGCACCATCCAATATTGGTGTCTATGATGTTAGTTAGTTAGTTAGAGCCCGGAGCGAAACAGCTTGAGGTGAATATTAAGGTTGGCGATGGCTCGAGTTCGGGCGACCGACCAGCAATACTGGTTCGGTCGCGTGTAGCAGGCAGCTGTGCTTAAGCAAAACAACAATTACAATAACAACAACGTCTCTCAACTCTATACGGAGGCATCATTTTCGGTAGGCAGCGGCAACGATCAGCGAACACGCTACTAACCGGCACTTTCTATTTCGCTGTCAATTTCGGTAGACATATCTACAATGTCGCCACCATTAGGTATTACCAGATAGGAAACAACTAAAGCAGCCTAAAACAACACCCTAAACTTCAGCTGGACTTGGTGCGCCCAGGGATCTCCGTGACAGTTACAAAAAGTCGGACGCTGTAGCTCTTCAAAAAAAAAAACATACATTTCTTCAGTGTGTGTAGGCTAGAGAGTTCAGTCTACCCAGCTTCATTCCCGTATTAGCAGAAGAGACTTAAAAATCGTATCAAAAAGAGCGATAATTTCTATATACATCCATCGTTGTTTGTCTAATTTGTCAGCGAATACATCTACATATGGATAAAGCTTTTATTAAAATTATTGAGATCATCAAAACCGGCTTTGTATATAATTAAGCGTTATTTTTTAAATTCAAATATGAGAAAAATATTATTATGGTACTCTTATCTCTTTTAGAATAATGTAATATCTGTGTTTTCCTTAAGGAAAATAGCACTCAACGAACCAATACGACTTGTCAAATCAATGTTATTCCTTCCAGTCTGATACTTGACCGTATTAAAAAAAAAAAAAAAAAAAGGAAAAAGATCGTCCAGAAAAGCACCGGCTTCTGTTTGAACTCTTTGTGAACAAAGAATCTAAAAAAGCGGGATCTTTTGCGGTTGAATCTTCAGAGTGAGATTCAGTGAAGAGGCTCTGACGACAGTTGCAACTTAAACAGCAATTTTTCCGATGTGTTTAGCCTGCGTAAAGGTCATAGACTAGGGGTTAAATCTAAACGTAGGTTATGAGCATCAGGGATCATAGATCTTTTTGGCTGAGCAATGATTTATTACTTCGCGGAACATCTCTAGCAAAACCCAACAGTTGCATTGAAATCGTTCAACAATACATCCATGTCTACGAGCGCCTCTAGGTGCTTTCGCCAGGATGGGGTCGACTTTCGGATGATTTCCGAGTTCTGCCAGATAGCAAAGGGTTATCCGCTGAGGCTCCGCTGACCGCAAGGCGCGACAAAGAAATAAAAGTAGAAGTTGCGGCAAAAAAGTTGGAGCCCGCCGCGGATCTTCTTTACAATTACCGTTTGCATCTATGTGCAAGCTTGTGTGAATTCTCGCAGTTACGCCTGTAAGTCCCGATATGGCTTTGGTGTTCTCAGTCTGTACTTTCACCGATCGCCGCTTAATGATTGTAAGTGCTATGCAAGCTTGGTCTAAGACGAACGCGACGTTATAGATAGAGCAGCAACGGGTGAAGTATACGGCTCATTCTAAAGACACGATATATATTACCCTTGAGATCTGTTGGTTGACCCTTTTGGGTAGACCATATCAATATAATTTCGGCGGAATCCTAAATAGACCTGCCAGGTTAGTTTCTCAAATCCTTCAAGACGTTGCACGTAAGTTGGTTGTGTCGCAACCATTTAGATATGAACTTAATGTCCTCGCGCCCCCGAATAGAAATGACAGTTGAGAGAGCGAAATAACAGCAATCCAAATATAAATCTAATAAACATAGCCAAACATTGATAATCCCGTACCTTTCGAAATATGTGGCTCTGTCTGCCGTTGCCGTCGCGGCCGCCGCCGTGATTGTGACGATTGTCAATGACGTCGCTGTTGTCCTTGTATATTAGAGACAACCAGTCGACTTTTACTGTGAAATCGTTTTGTTCGCTCTCTTCCATCTTCTCTGCCGCAGGCGTTCAGTCGAATCGATGAACGGTCATCCCGCCGTCGTTCGACCGATTCTAACCGTAAATAGTCCCTCATAAATTTCCCTTCCGCCACAAGAGAAACAATGGTCATTCGCAGGTCGCGTTACTATTCGCCAACCCCACGAAAAAAAAAAACAGATGCCTTCGGACTTTCGTAGCTGATACAGGGACTCTGATCTATTCGTTCCCCCCTCAGATCTGAACGTACTGAGCCCACCTATATAACGTTATCAGTAGAGTTGTGCTGGCCGATCCTGACGCGTTCATTTCTACGCTACTGGAACTCATGCTGAGTAGATTTTACTCGAAGAGAGCAGCTTTTTTGTATATTTATGTACAGTACAGTTGATATGTAGACTACCGATTCTGTTCACCGGCTCGCGCTGGTCATTGGTGGTAATCCTTGGAAACTCACTTTGAAAAAGTGGTTCCCAGATTCTCAGTAGAATATTTTATAGATATACAATAAAATATGTGCTTACACAATTAGGCAGGGAAGCGCTTTATTTTTATTTGTTATTATATATTAGTTTTCGTTTTATCAGCAGTATTCTATTTGTTCATGTTGCGCCGGTTCAAACGACTCGAAGGATCATTACCGTCTTTTTTGGATAGTGATTTTGTTCTTTGGCCGTATACGTGCGTGCGTGCGTGCGTGCGTGCGCCCGTGCATGCGTGTACATCTAAGCTACGTTTCCTATGAAGGCTAGTATCATACGTATAGCGATGAGTTTACTAGGGTCAAGTCGGATGCGTCTTAGCTGATAATAGCGTCAACGGAAAGGTTCGAGTTATAGCGTATACAACCAAATGTGAGGATATGCAGTGGTTTTCGTTCGAAGGCGGGTGTAGAAACGCTTCGTTGTCTGCCGGGCTGGGAGGTGCCGGCCATCCGAAGCAACGCTCAACGTCAGTAGCGGACGTAATGCTCAAAAAGTCTAGTTCTATTTACACGTCTGGTGTATGTTATTGGACTCATATTGCTGCATTTAAGAGTAGGCCTATATGGTGTGGGCTACTGATGTACTTTTTAGTTGTTGCACTATTGAAATGATACGTGTGTTTGCATGTCTATTAATCCTATTGTTTTGTTACTTCGTGCATTCATCAATTGGGCTGCAGGAAGCATTATCTACCTTCATGTCACCAGTCGAGAGCCTCAAGACGAAGCCAGGGTGCAGGGTCATGGTCGTTAATGATGAGGTGCGCATATATGTATTGACAACACAGCATATCGTGGGCAGCATGTATTCATCTACATAGCGATAAGCTATATTTTATTCTGGCACTTTGCATGCTTGTTCTAGGAGACTACGAGGTGATCTAAAATAAAAATTAGGACCCGAAAAAGGTGTGAGTGCTTATATCTCACGTACTATATCGACATAGAAATAGGTCAACACCCACCTTAACTTCACTGTGCACACTAGAAAAAGCCTAATTTTATAGAAATTCTCTGTAGAGCTAAATGCAGCAGAAAGAAGAACCAGTTTTGAAGGAGCCACCAGTTATGTTGTGCCTTTTGTCGATAGGCCTGTGCCTGTCTAGGTGCGTTTGGCTTGAGCTAGAACAGGCCTAATAATTCCCGATTCATGTAGCTGGGAGGTCTCAGCTTCCCAGGCAACACGGAAGTAACCATCAGCATGACTCCACGGACTTCGTCGGCTTCTATTGAGTGCAATGACATGTCATTCGTCCTAGTGAATGTATGAATCCGGAAATGCTACGTAGTAACAGATAGTTTACCGGAGTAAAGTACAAAGTGTCCCTATTCTCAATGTACCGCGGTCCATTCTGAGTGAAGGCAAGCATCGGATACCCAGAACGCTATTCTCGTAAACTAGTCCAGCTTGGCGATCGGTCTCGAATAAATGAGCAGGTAGTTGAAGCCGGTTTGGTTAAGGTTTGAGGGGTTCCGTTGAAGCCGGTACTAGAAAGCCGGCTAGAACTAAGGGGTGTTATGTTTGTCAAGCAGCGCCCCCGCTAGGCGAAGTTGGGCGGAGGGTTTGAATCGTAGAGAAACGTTGGGGTTTGTGGTGGACCATCGACGGACAGGTTTGGGTGCTGGTCTGTCGGACTATACCTGGCGCGCTGCTTTCATCGCTAGACTAATGGAACGGTCTGCTGCCCGTTGTTGCCGACTGTCGATTTCCATTCAGACATCTTGCGAACCTTCTGTACCTAGAGGGTGGGCTGGTAATGAAACGCACAAGCTTCCGCGAGCGCTAAGCCACAGACTTCGAATTTAGTTCAACTGATCTCACATTAGCCGCCATATTCAGAGACGCTTGGAAATGAGCCAGCCAATGGGAGTCGGCAGGTAACGCCTTCTGAGCGCTTGCAGGACAAGAAAGTTATTCAACCATACCTCATTTCTAATTTATGTTTATTAATGACTTGTCAGATCAGTTTGAAGGTAAATATCTAACAGTCATAGGTTGAGATGTTAAACAATCATGGCTAAATCCTACGGCGAGGTGTTGCCTGATACCGTATTTCGAATAGAACCGATATAGTGGAACGAGAGACGAGTCGAATTTCTCCGATCCTTAAAGTAGGAAACGATCTCCAACAATCAAAGCAGATACATCTTAACTTTCGCTCTACTCCTTCCCAGCCCTTAGCAATTATTAGGGAAGCATTCGTTTTTCGGTGAAGACAAAGTGTTACTTTGTGATCGTAAAGTAGCCAGCGTCTCAATAGAAGCCACTTGACGAAAAATAGATGTCATGTCTCAATTCCGTTTTTGAGTAACTGGATCCATGCAGCAGCTTAAGTACTGCTCGCTTTTTGCCCGTTAGTTGGTAGACGCGTTCGCCTCCGTCTGAAGAGGATGTGATCAATGCACGTTGACTGCAAAAGTCAAACACCGGAAGGGGTATTAAAATCATCAGAGTCGCTCTCGATTGAACAGCGTTCAAACACTCGAGTGGTGTTAAATTCGAACTGTCTAAGTTCCGCACACGGATTACGATTCCACTAGCTGTGCTCATGTATTATATTTATCGAGTTTATCAAAAGTTACTATGCCAACCCTAAAAGTCTTTCTCTCTCCCTTTCACAGACTATTCGTCTTTGTTATCCGACGACGTCCGCTTGTCTTCCAAGTCAAAAGAGCGACCGACTCGGAATTTATATATTTAATAATAGATTTATATGTCATCACGATGTTCCACTATGCTTTACTTATCAAGTCCAGGAAAAAAGAAAAAAAGAGAGACGTCTAGAGACAGACAACACGAGTCGGTTCCGTGCCAACTGCACCAACATTAAAAATAACATTAAAAATAACGAATAATAACAGGCCCGTCAATACCCTTAATGTTTTCATATGCACGTCATTGTTGTTTTGATCTTATGCCCCGTTTAAAGTCTGCTTCCTTTTAGTAAGCTCAAGAAACATCATGAAAGCTCGCTATACTTGTAACTTAAATGCGATATATATATGTACTTGTGGATGTCCATGCTGAATCCATATAGACGCCGTCAGGAAATCAAAACATTCATTTTACTTATAAGTTCAGCAAGAACTGAACAGCTCTCTACAACCTACTATTTTCTCGGGTTTTTTTCCCCGACCTTTAGGAGTGGAGTCCGTTGGATCAGGCAGAGGGATCCTCTCTTTTCGATGTCAACAAGGAGCACTGCATAATCCGTATCGTCCCTGGCCATTCCTATGACCGGGGCCTGCGAGTATTGAAAACGAAATGCGGCACCGAAAATAACAGAGCTGGCAAACGGCATCATAGATGGCGGTAATTTTTCTTCTTTTTCAGCTCCCGCCGATCTACAAACGGCGTAAACGCTCTCACCGGTGAATTCGGCAGCGATTGTGGCAGTACATCTATGCGTCTAATTCTAGAAAAGAGTCATCCACGAGTACGCAAGAGGATCGAACGAAGCTTTGGACAGGTAGAAAAAGAGAGATTCAGTACGCCGGTTCTGGACAAACGTAGACGACGAATCTGAGTCCGCTCCCTGTGTTTCTTCTTGTGTCCTTATGTTTGGCTGGTTGCGCGAATCGACGATAGAGGTGCAGTGAGTTAACAATTGTAGCGCTATCGGCCACTATCATTGGCGGTGTGACCCGGCCTCTCTCTTCCGTTCCCAGCGCAAAGAAGGCTCAGAAAGATCTCGTCTTCGTTGTCGACAAAGAGGAGCTGTTCCACGCAGATGGGCAGAGTAGCAGGCCACAATGAATCGCTGCACCATGAGTTCTATTGATGCACACAACGGCCCGTAAAACACAGTAGTCTAACTGTGAACGCTGGTCTTTTTTTTTTCTCTAGATGTATGTATCTAGGTTCGTGTGCAGAGA
Source organism: Varroa destructor (assembly GCF_002443255.2). Classification (NCBI taxonomy): domain Eukaryota; kingdom Metazoa; phylum Arthropoda; class Arachnida; order Mesostigmata; family Varroidae; genus Varroa; species Varroa destructor. The sequence goes on along the minus strand of NW_019211456.1, from coordinate 40,208,951 downwards.
AGGTGCGCATGTGTGTGTGTGTGTGTGTGTGAGTGTGTGTGTGTGTGTCAGAGGCAGAGCGAGAGAGGGGGGAGGAGGGGGGAGCGAACTACGACGACAGACGAAATCGACGGAACATGGCTCTTGGCACGCCCGTGCACAGTAACGTGCAATCGTGCATCACCATGTCCACTTCTCACTTGGACCACCTTCACCATTCCGACCGTTCTAGGCAGATAAACTATTCACCTAAAGAGAACAATGCGTGATGTCTCCAGTGGCAGGCCGATTGGCGCCACCAAACGCTCCCTGTTTGTGTTTAACGCTGTCGGTGATCGGAACTTTAGGCCAGAGTACCCCCTAAGAAAAGAAAATCTAGCCCGGGAAAAGTGAAACAGCTTAGAATCAGCCACTGGCTGATGTAATACAACAGTGGTTTAGGTAGACGAAACTGCGTCTTCTTCGCCAGCCGGAAAAAGCCATAACGAAAATAGAGAGAGACAATGTCAAGAGATGCATTTTCCATGACGGTGGAGGATCGACTTTGAATGTCGAGACCAGTAACCTTTTAAGCTAGCAGCAGAAGAAGCAAATAGCAGTGCAGTTAGCGGAATCGGAGATGGACGACGGACAACTCGGTTGTGGTTGCCGCTGAAAGCCGAAGCGAAAGGAGAGACGCTTTCTCATGCACTGATGTACACACAAATCCCGTTTCAAGGAAGGAAGGAAGGAGATCTGACCGACCGAAAAGTCTGTTATTGGCTCTGTAACTCTGAGGGCGATCATCCTCTTGTCGCCATTAAACCACGACACGGAGGACAATAGACCTAAAAGGGGAGAATAGTGACACAGGGACAGCTTTGGCCTACAGTTGGGTAAGCTTAATAAGGCACTGTATTAAGAGCCGATCAGCGTCACATCTCACGACGTGACGACTATCGATGAACACTGTTACCCTGCCCTTTGTAACATATTCCAGCTATACCCAGCTCTCTATGTATTTCACCTACATAGGGTGTATAACAGTTTTTTTTTTGCTGACTCTTTCAGTGAAAAACGAACGAATGAGCTAGCAAAAACATCTTCCTTTCGCGGAAACCCCCTAGAGGTGAAAATGAGGGAGTCATAAACACACAGACTATTTTCGCCGAGTGAATAGAAAAGTACCTGTTCAACAGACGCAACACTTCAAGCTCATTTTTTACGTCAAACATTTGTCAGGTCTATCCAAGGATTAAGCTAGGTTTTTAAGTTATATATTGATCGAATTTTATTGACAACTTTGTTTTTGGCTTCTAACCATCCTCGCTCTTCACGGGTCATGTCATGTTAAAATTAAGCTGTTTAAAGTGATAGATATCCTAACGGCCATCAATGTACTGCTTAGTAGCTCGTATCCCAGCCTCTATTAACAGAGCAATTGTAATAACAAGTGACACACACAATGATCCTCTTGTTCTATGCAGTCAAAGTTGATAGCAAATTGTATAAAGTCGGGGACCTCACTATTATCACGGGATGGTACTCGAAAACAATTCACAATTATAAAACGTTGTCCGTAAAATGTTGCCTTCAATCCGCCGGCTATAGTTCACTTAGCCAATCGGGTCTGTCATCGAATAGGTCGATTAATATATGTCTACGACTCTTAATTTAGATGTGGCTTCAATAGATATCTTTGTAGCGAACTTTTTCATGGCCGTAACAGCGATCGGAACTACAGTTTATGACTTTTGAGTATGACAATGCTTATCGTAAACAGCCCAATTTTGAATATTAGCAAGCTACTCTGTGGACCCGTGCTCGATAAACATATACAGTCGGCAAACCAGCAAACTCAACGACAAAACAATTGATTCTTATTGTTACTTGATCTATTGCTGCTGCCCCCGTCACAGCAGCATGGCTACTACCTTTTTCGCCTGTGTCCTTGAGTGTTATGATCGAGAAGGACAATGGGCGTTTCAATGAACCCTTTACTTGGGATGAGTCCGCTGCTTATGCTGCTACTCCTACTAGTTATAGCTTTAGTGGTAGTCGTAGTTCGAAGCTGCCGCATTACAATCCTCTTCATAATAGACTTGTCCTCTATCCATAACCCCTAGTACAAGCTTCTTTGCCTAACTACCCGGATGAATTTGGCGCCCCGTGGTCACTGTTAGCCACCGGGTCGTTGTCGGTTGCCTGATGTTGCCATTGCGGCGCTACCCCGAGGTTATTGTGGTCGGAAAACTACAAGAACTGGTTACGTCCGGAGGTCTTTTAACGACCACCAGTACCGTCATCAGCAGCAGAGTCGCCTGAGGCAAAATAGCTCCGATCGACTGGAACATTCTCAGTGGGACATGGACGCCAATGGATGGCCAACAGGACCACAAGCTTTTCTTATCGCCCACATGGCTAAGCGCGGACCCCAGGATGGCGGATGGCATTTGCATTGCTGACAGCGGCCATCACGATCGCCTGATCAAGTGGTCGTCCTCGCCTCTATAGGCGTTATGATTCGAGCCGCGGCACCGGCTATGAACAATAAATGGTCTGTAATCAACGAGTCCTGCGAATGGCGCGGCAGGCCTTTGCTATTGTTTTATATTGTTACATTATCTGCTTATGCAATGCAATATAATAGGTTCAAATAGCCAGTTGGAAAGACAAAAGAGAGTCTAAACGAGAACGAAATGGATTACCGATCGCATCTTTTGAGAACTTAACTACTAATGATGTTGAAATAGGTTCAACTTGGATCGGCCACGAGACGGGTCACTAGTGCATACGCAGGTCTCAGAACCCTATAGACGTGTTTAGTTCAGCAGGGCCTCATTCTTACCTTGTTGCCCACCAAACGTTACTTAGATCTTATCGACAAGAGGAAGAAATGAGATTCATCACAGGAGAGACGTCCATCGGAAGTGGAGTTGGTTCCACATGGACACCGTTTCGAGCAATAGTAAAGTACATGCCGTGCGTAGACCCCGGAAACTGTTTGTCTAGCATAACCATCCTGTATAAGGAGTCAGTACGAAAATAATAGAAAAAGTTTTCGTGATGACTATGATATTTAACTATATAGCATCATCTGCATAAGTTAAGGTAAGGCGTAATCAAATTCAGAACCTATTAAAAATTTTATTAATTACTGAGATTTTGATCATTTGTTATGGTTTAATATCACTTTGGAAGAAAAGTTATGCAAATCGTCGTACGAACACGACGTAATAGGGCTGATAGAAAAATACGTGACCTCTCTATGCTCCTAAGAACATTCAGTGAGTTATGCAACTTCTTAGAAAGTTACATTGCTTTTTCAAACACGCCACATAATTAAACTTGTTATGAACATCCTCAGGCGAAGACAAGGCGTATAGCACAAGTTTAAATGCCACAAAAGATCGCGGTTTTGGATTAGTGCAGTTAACTGTATCGTATCCTCACTATCGACTTCATGCTCAATAGTTCGTTAGATGTTGAAGAAAAGCGTACATTTACAGCTGTCTCCTATGGGCTGATGTAGCCCGTTATCTTCGACGATGTGCTCCATTTGTGGAAAATTGGTAATAGTAACTAGACACAATGTAGGCATACATACTGTATAGGTGCTATATCCGAAGAACAAAAAAAAAAGTAGTAGACAAGCTACTCATAACATAATAATTTTTTTCTATATGTATCCAACCATCGAGGGTTAACGCGGACTTCAGTTCCACTCGCTCAGTGATGGATGGTCGTTAGAACGGTCTATACAAACGACCGTTGATTCGTTTGAACAAGTTCGTCGGCCAGACAAGGGATCCGGTAACTGGTTTTCCTTTCATTCTCCCAGAAACAGGAACCAGTTATTGTTTTCGGAAAGTGCTAGGTCGTACTGAGCACAAACTATGCCGGCTTAGTAGATATTTTGTTGCAAACATTCGCTACTTGTAGTAGACATTGTGGCATAAGAATGACACGCGGCCGTTTTCTACGACTATACATCGAATACAATGGGTAGGCACAAATTCAACTTTACATACAGATATATTTGGCCGTTTTCTCTCTCTCACTGCTACCAGCATTGTATTGTTAAACTCTACTGTTATTATTATTATTATATTTGTATGCTGTGGTTAGCTGTGCGATAGGCCAAACGGACCTTCTTCTTACAGGTTTGCCTCCGAGGGAGATTCCACTAATTGAGAGTGTTCTAGGGCATTAGTTAGAGTAGTCTAGTGGCTGATTTATATTGAGAACTTTATAAACAGAGTAGCTTCATGAATAAGCTCACCGCTTGATTCCAGACAACAATGACAGAATTAGGATCATATTTAAATGATTCTAGGTTTAACTATTGGACATTTGCTAGCTTCCAGAAAACTTCTAGCTATTTTGTATACCGCATCAATGCCACTCGTATTTATTTTGCCTGTAGATGTCTTTCACACAAATATCTCTCTACTATTGTAAAGCCTATAGGCAGGATTGCTCCTTCCGCTAGGCAAAGTGAAAGACACCGGACCGAAAGACCGATAAGGACCTACCTGCAATAGCATTCAGGCAGCCATAAGGCAACGCTTGTTTCGTTCGCTTTTTCCACTTAAACATCCGTCTATTGTCCCCAGGCCACCCGGCCGATACGTGGTCACGACGGAATTGTTAGCGTAAAAAAGGCATGTTAGCTATGTTAGGACAATCATAGCACTGACGACTACAGCGACAGCAAAGGTGCAACACACTCCCAGATATGTGGTAATAGTGCCTTAATCGAAACAGAATGATCACAGTACGACTGATGGAAGCTTTACGAGAACCGGAAGAAGAGGGCTGCAGACGAAACCGGGTCCGATTCGAATATGTTTATGGGAATTTCGTGCCCGATGTTGTCCACTAATAGCTATACATCAAATTTTCCCTAACGTGGGGGAGTAAACCCTGTCTGATTCATTCAAAGACCAACAGATTATAAACCGACAAATGGAAGTATTTTACCGCTAAGTTGATCCATAAAATATCTCTAATTCATGATTTTCAAAAAACAAATTGTAAATTTATCTGTATCATAACGTTCGTTATGCAAAAACATTATGTAAGGCTACTTTATCTGTAATGCGAGACGTGAATCAAGATATTAATAAATTCAAGGAAAAAGAAACATTGTTTTTTATTCATTCTTCAAATAAAAAGTAAAAGAAGAAAATTTAAATATTCAAATTGAAAAATAAATTCATTAATTACTCTTTTCGAAACCTTCAATACGGACACAAATGTATCGAATTATTATGTAAAAGAACCTACATTTTGAGCGTGATTAGAGCTAACTAATTCACTCAAAAGTATTTGCATTCAAATGCATCAAGATACGAGAAGATTTCAGTGAATGCGAAGACATCTCAATACTGGTGCTATAATCCCCTTTACTGCTCAGCTGCTTGAGTCACCTTTTGGGGTACCCTTCCCGCAAGGAAGTGAACCCGTTAGACACCTGTGATCTTGTCATGCTGACCTCTACATTATGGGCAGTAGAAAACCGTTAACCGGCTGACCGGCATCCAAACTATTTCAACAATCCTTCCCCCACACGCGTTGATTTGATGTGCTATGGTGGATCGGTGCGTCATTGTTCGCCTGCTCGTAACATCACCCCCGTCGTCATTCCACATCGTCAGTTCGGCATCTCAAACCAGATTCAGGTCTGAAAATTTGTGTGCTGTTAGGGGTATCACAATAGCATAGAGGATGTATCTTCTTTCCCCACCCATATCGGTCCGAGACCTTTGGCGGACCTTGGACTGGTAGCCACCAGACCGTCGGTCATCTTGGGGGAGGGGGGAGGGGGGGGATCGATCCCCGCCACCCACTCCAGTCGAGCAGCTCAGTCGCTCCTATTTTCATAACCGACAGGGTCAAACGCAATAGCCTAAAGTCTTTTGTAGACGCGTGCCGGTCACCTGGCCGCACTGGTTAGCAGCTTTGAACCTCTTCGTTGCTTACTACGACCGCTCGAGCTGCGATACCCATCTGTCTCTTGAGACGCTCATCATAGCGCCAATACAACTATCTGAACTACTTCCCGGTTTGTACGGACAGCTCGAAGGTCCGAAGATCGACCGGATGTTCTAGCCTGCGCCAGTCTAAGATTCGAGCGAATCTAGTTAAACCCGTAAACACCCAGACGAAGCGGTGAGGAAACCGGACATCTGAGGACTCTTCGATGACTGAAGAATGGGACCCAAACCACACCACGGTCAAAAAAGGGCAGGGGTCGAAAGAAAAGACATAGAGAAAAAAAGGGGGAAATAACGGGCAGTTAGAAATGGGACACGGATCGCCTCATTGTAGGACGAACCTGGTAAAAGGGTTACAGATGTGTCGGCTTCCAGTAGAATGTCGAGAATGCAGCCGCGAGCGAAAGCAGGTGACAACAGCCTGACAAAAAGCACCTGAAGCAGACGAAAAAAAAGCTTGAAGTGAGACGACAAATTATTTTAACTGGCATTACTATTTAGGTGACACGTGAAGCCGTCTACGAGAAGCTTAATATGTTACCGCATCAATGTTTGTTTCCTTCTACCAAGGACAGTACCTTATATGGTACTTTTTAAAACAAACATAATTGAGTTTAGTGCTCGTGCTGAGTGCAGCTTAGCCAACATTGTTTAGTGCACTTTTTCCAGATAAGAGTCATCATATTGTGTCCAAGTGCATAGTGCCTAGAATTGTTTAGCTTCTTTTTTGCGGGAATTCATAGATAATAGGCTATAGGGTATATAATTGTAAATACATAAACGACGGACCCTTGGCTGGCGTGAGACGACCCTGAAAGTTAAATTAGCGATGGCAGTTTTGAACAGGCGTAGATGCTACGTTGGTGTTGGATTAGAATGGTTCGCCTAGTGAAATTGTCGTGACTGGCCGATTTGAACGCAAACACATCTAAAGTGCTGCTATGTCATCCCGCATATTGTCAACTAAAGTTGGTATGCCCACAGGATTCTAGGCCATTTGGTAAGATTGTCAGCCAATGAATCGAATCCGCATAACATGAAAGGCTTAGCCTTTCAAAGTCCTGTCTAAATAATGCACCCGCATCAAGCAGTCCGACAGTATGATAACTGACTATGTGGCCTGAATCTCGTAGGTTACGCACTTTTAGGCCAACACCAGCAGCTTGCGTGGTTACATGTTGCTCTGTAGTCATCTGCACACTAGTGCATAGCATATTACAAACACAGAAAGTTCACTACTAGGCTACTTCAAGCAGCGGGTTGTAGGTTATGGGTCAACCAGTCAGCCAGACTACTGAGCAACAGAAGCAGCGAATTATCGCGCTGTGGCAGAAGGTACACGTGCTTAATCCATTCATGTCCTATTCGCTATTCTTTGACGGCCAACACACTTCGGTTCGGTGATCGGTCGAGGTCGATCGACTGACTATGTTTCGCTGAACGGAGCAACCTGCCATAGCAATCATCCGTTGCAGTTGCCCAAGACCGGCAACGATAGCGCGACCAGCAGAAACGAGAACAGTCTGTACGTATCAGGTCAAAGCCGCCATCGCCACCCTCAATAAAAATCTGCCTTCGCGCTCGGAGTACCGTTAGGTCGGTCAGCCCCGAACAACGGTTCAGATCAGATTGGTTTGGTTCCCAGGCTAGCCAGCCGTCGAGTGTAAAGATAAAGGCTGTTCAATGGCTTAGACATGATGGCCCGTTGGCGTCGGCGGCGGTGAGACGGACAAAAAGACAAGAAAAGTAGAAGAATCAACAGGAGCAGCAGCAAAAGTACAATAACTGTGCCGCGCTTGTTGCCTGTGCCTGACGACGATTCCTGAGATAGCGGCGGCAGAAGTGGAGTGGCCTCTTTTTGGCCGCTGCCGTTGCTCTCTGAGAAGCAACCTGTCGTCTTCTTTGCCGCCTCCCCTGCCGCCTACCCCCAATTCTCCTCGGTTTGTAGATCACTGACTGCTGCTACCGCACTGGCTCATTCTCCTGTTCGCTCGCTCATTATTCGTTTGATTCGACGCAATTCCCGAAGATCGGCCTGTGGCACCGAATCGGCAATCTGTATCAAGAAGTCCAGAATGTTCTTGGTCCACGCAGCCGTATGCATACGCTGTCGATGCGCCTCTCCAACTTGGCTCTCTGCGCTGCTCTTCTCCCTTCGTAACTTTTTCGTTTTCTCTTCGTTCTTCGGCTGCTCCTGGATCTACATTGGATCGCAGTGGCGGTAGTCGATGCAGTGGTAGCCTGCCGTCACCGGGCCAATCCGGCCCACTTGGCCGCTTTAGCGGCTCGGCCATTAGTCGGCCGGGTCAGCGCGGCCGGGTGCTCTGCGGATCGCGGTGCTCTTCTCCGGTCGACACCATTCGGCACATCTGCTGCTGGGGCTCCTCTGTCGAGCGCTAGCCCACGCTAGCTAACTCTGGGGGTCCAGCGATCAAGCAGCCAGAGAGCACCAGTCGAGACGCTCAAGAACCTCCGGACAACGCCGCCGCGCTCGGTTCTGGCTGGCGCAGATATGGCGCGCCGCGTCATGAACTAACTGCTTCTGAAGCATAGCCAGTACCCAGCCAGCGCAATACAACAGCTACGCGTTGCTCGGTTGTGTCACCAGAGTGTGCGAGCAGGAGCTAAAAGAGTGTACCTAGTGGCATGGCTGTACAGTCAAACGGATCGTGAGAAAGGAAGGCCTTCCTTGTTCTGGTCCTCTGCGCCGGCCGCTAGGCCGCTCTTGGCTATTGGCGGTTGCTCGTTCGAACAGATGACTACTGCTGATGCTGCACTGCACTGAAGAATGCCTACCACTATATACTACTCGAGCTGCCGCTGCTAGTGTGACGCCGACTACCACTAACTGTATCGGTCGGTGGGTCGCTGTTTTGGGGGGATTAAACGGTGATGAAGAAGACGCTTATGGCATCCCTCTACCCAGTTTGGGCCTGGCCCACCGTGTGACCAGCGGCTCCTGCGAAAGGAAGCCGAGTCGCAGTATCGTACGGCAAGCAACTGAGCCGTGGCAGCGTTAACGGCCAAATCAACAGATCGATGCAAATCTTAATTGACAAAAGGGACCTTGCACGGCTACTACGTGAATGAGTCCATAATTGGCATCCTGAAGACGTGCACCAGTCGATGAAGTACAATTCGACCCTGCGTCAGTCTAGACGTGCTCAATCAATTCGACTTCGTTCATTTTCGATTATTCGTTGCACAAGGCAGCCTTTGTATAATGTTGCAGAAACGGGATATGAATGTTACATTAAAATCGTCGGGTCATCGGCTAGCGATCATGGGCGTACGTTGAAACTGCACATAGCCGCCGAGTACGAGCATCGAAGAATGTTGTTAAGCATTTTTTCAAATGTTCTATGTATAAGACTAAGCCATGGAAATAAGTATGATAGCCTGGTACTATCTGGTTTCTGCGCTTGAGTCCAGCTCGAGCGTTATAGTGGCTTTATGGCCAGAAAGTTATATATAATCCCCTTTAATTGTGCAAGCAGCGAATGATAAGGCGCACTGCAATGCGAACAGAGGCATAGGAAGTCCCTATTTTCAGTAAAGTAGGAAGTTGAACAGAGGTCGGCCAGTCCTATCGTACCTTAGCATGGCGCCCATAGACTGCTATTCTGACCAGTAAAGGGCAATGGCTGTTATTAGAGCGAGGGGTGCCAGCGGAAGGAGCCGGCGCAAGGTGCAGTGCCGACCACTCGTTCTCTGGTGGTTGGCTGATACGCCAAGAGCTTCGGCCATGTGGACGGATCCCATACGACCAACAATGTCCAGCAGAGACGAGAGATGAAACAGTGAAAAATGGAGGAGGGGTCAGCCCCCCGGCGGACAAGAATGCGGTAACAGTCTCTCACTTGCCTGGGTCGATGCAAACATGAATGCTTACAGAGTCCTAAGCCAGGATGTATGTGCGCGAGAATAGATGCATGTTTGTCTCGTCTGTCTGTGCATATGCACATACCCCCAATGCAAAATGAGAACCATGCGCCGTTAGCTCATGGTTATAGCCGGTGTTAGTGCGCATTAAGGGAGACGTTGTCGACGGCCCCCGAGAATGTATAACCTGAGCAGCGACCTCAACTTGAGTACTGTATGAGAAAAGTTACTGCTGAAAAGATAAATCCCTGTCAGAGGAAAGAAGAGATAACCGACTGAAAATTAAGAATGAGGTGTCGTTCAAGATACATGGAAACAACTTTACTTGGGGACTTCATTATCGCTTAAAAATGAAGGTTTCTAAATGTTCAGTTTTGTTAATTGTTGTCTCAAGAAAAAGGCTTACATAGGTGTTGGTCATCCTATGGGTTGATTGAGAAGCCTTTCGACAAACATCTCTTGGCCGCTGTGCGCAAATTTCTACGGTAGCAGTTACATTCAAGCAGAGTCTTCATATCTTATTGATATTATTGAAGACGTAGTCGTGTGTGAATACGAACCAACTAGGTACAGTCCAGCGCATGACGATTTGTCTAGCTGAAGGGCTGTCCGCTACCAAAATAGTACTGATACAGGTGTAAAAGGTGTACGCTTGTGTAGCCAAGGTTCGTATAGTTTTTTTGTGACACAATTGGTTAATATGTAACTTGCTAGGTAAGACTGTAAAACCTTTAATTCAAAACATTGATTCAGTTTGTTCTTGAGCATATATTAAACTATATCGTTTACCACATTCTTACCATTATTATTACAGATCAATAGTCAACGTTTGTTTCATATGTGCTTTTAAACGTACACCTAACAACTACTTAAAAAACACAACTCTCCAGTTGGTCAACATTCATTGAGACACCCAAAGTTCGTAAACATCGTCCAAATAATTTAACGTTAAACACATATTTCCCTTCAATGGCCGGATGTCGTTCCTGTTGACGAGGCAATTATCGCTGTCTAGCCGTAATTATCGCTGCCTGGAACAACAAGTCCTTTCCTGTATGTACGCTCTCGTTGCTTTAAGATAAATGGTTGAAGATTGCTCGATGGTCCGAACGAGTTACGCAATGAGGTGTGCGTGCACGTACTCCACAGATTCTTTCGTCCGTTGAATGGTCTTTACGTCACGAATTCGCTCTGACTCCGTTTTCTCAATTGTCGAGCTGTTGTCTGGTTCTGCCTTCGTTATTGGTATTACTCAATATCCGATGACGATTTCTGCTGCTTTTTTTGCTAGCTATCATCGCCTAAAACGAATGAACAGCAATAGACGGGCTGGCTGACAATCGCCTGCGTTCGCTGTCCTCCTGTTGTGTCCGGACGATACAGACTTGCCTTCGTCCTGTGTTAAATTAGGTAGATAGCAACGAATTTTGACGATGTCGCCAGCTCACACAAATCCATCAGAACACGACATCTACGAAACGTCACACAAACGTCATTTAAGTCTGTAATACGTACTATCTGTGTCGCAGCAGTTTCAGTTCTCCCGCTAGTCAACGACGCATCGACGCTCGGTCAATGCTGGTTGGGTTAAAAGACAAAGGTAAACAAGCGAAGGCATAATGTGTGCATAGCAAATACTATTTGTCAGTAAGCGATGAAGCAAAAAAAAAAGGCTGTAATAGACATTCATTCGTAGACATCACATGTATACGGAAAAATAAGGATAAATTAGTAATACCGATGGCAAATATACGAGTAAAACTTAATAATAAAATGCTCTCGCATTATATCTTAAATATATTTACCAACGTGTTTTAGTTATGAAATTCCCAAAAAATAACGACTTTTAGATCATGGTAACTTACTTAGATGTGATAACACTATAGTCAACTTTTAGAGTTAAGTAAAGTAGTAAAACGAATTATCATATTGTAATATAAGCAATTATAATTGTTATAGGTTCCTGTATACACTGGTTACAGTCAAGTACAGCAAACGTAGACGCGGTCCTGATTGTGTCAGGCACAATAAATCGAGTGTCTGATAGGACATTACTTTATTAATATTTTTTATTGGGATACGTCCAATCCTGGTCAAGCAGTGATACAGCGGTTTAATTCTTGAACAAGGAGCCTCCCGGGTGCACTGGCCTTTTCAGGTCCCCTAGACTAATCGTGGCGGCAGGATTGGTTGCATAACTTCCCGGTCGCAGGTTATCCTGCTGCCGTAGCTACTTGCGGTCGATGGGCTAAATGGCCGAGGTGGTGGTGCGCTGACCGACCTTCAACCGGAGGCCCCTTGTTGACCAGATGGAGCAACGACCGCTGACGACGACCAGAGGCTATTAAACACTGCCAGCAACGAGTGGTGGCGAACTGGACACTCCGCGCGCACCCCCACAGAGGCCCATATTCAGGTACATACTATACAGTCTGTGTGTGTAGATGACGACACGACACACCGAAACCCAGAGAAAAAGACACATTGGGGTAATGTATTGAGAGTCCTTAAAGGTAGCGTTGTAGGAAATCTGCGCATTTTTCTTAGGTCGTTGGACGAATAGCTAGGCAGGTTAGGAGATGTACGCTAGACAGGGTCAACGTCTTGGATATCTCAGGGTTCACAGGAGGTCCACGAACTCCGTGCACATTGGTGCGTGGGGGAGCAACGCCCTGTGCTGGGAATCAATCCCGAAATGCTGAGAATGAGGCTGACGGCATCGGCAGCCATGGTCGTGCCGAAGAGTCCCGTTTATCCATATAATCACTTTGCTCCTACTAGTTTTGTGCGAATGGACTGCTAAAATGACGGATATGCGCCTTGACTGTGATCTAAGCTATAAACAGAATACCGAAATGTAAACTTTTTCATATATACCTATTAAGTATATTAAGCGGAGCATCGTTGGGCACCATAAAATGAAAGATAGCTGTCTGAGTATCTACTGATCCGCTGGTCTGGCGATAACTGCAAAAGTCCTGTATTGATGGAAGGATTCACTAATAGAAGAACTATCTTAACTCTTCGAAGTAGAATATACGCTTTATTCGCCCTCTATCCGCGTTGTTAACGACAGTTTATCAGTGCACCCGGTATGCGTCAGGACAACACTACTACATCAAACATTTGCTTAGCGTATGGTACGGAAATAATTTCATCTTCATTGCTTCAAGATAGCCACTTGTTAAAAACAGATCCAGCCACCTATACTCGTAATGAAAACGAATGCAGATTAAGCAGGTAATGGATTGTATTTACTTAGGTAAACATAAAAAGGCCGTAATTGACAGTTGCACTGGTAAGGACAGATTTCAGAAATTGTCATCAGTTTGTGAGTCGCGTTAGTACCGTGTGTCTGCGTACCGTTTGCGTTTTTCCATTTGACACCGCGCCGACAAGCAGACGCTCGTAGCTAAATGCTCGTATTTGTTATAAACAAAAAATAAACAGGATCGGAATCGAGAATGGGCGCATGGGCATGGGCAATGGGTGACCGAAAAAGAATATGGAAAAGCATCAGTGCTATACAGGAGACTTACGTCGCTAAGCCCGATTCCGTTGAAACAACGCAAAAGGACGGCGATCATACGTCGCCATATAGTCTGGATTATCCGCATGTCGAATAAAAGCGATAGAAATTGAGAGTTTCTAGAATGTTATAGAAATAGTTAACCTGCCATATTGGCCGAGCAGCATTTTGCCCTTGTGCCCTCACGTGGGATGTTATATGTCTCATATGAATGAGTCGTTGATTCTCATATATTTTGAAGAACCTGTGGTCAATGATCGAATCAATCACTGCCTCAAAGAAGGTTGCAATGTAAACCTAGGCAACGTAGTAACTTCCTAGTAATAGTGTCAACAGCTACCGCCCATATACAGGGATTACTGCATACGCTAATACGCGTAACCGTCTTCGACACTCATTTGGCCCAAAGACGGACTGCCACTACAGGATTAAGCCTGTCACTAGTTCATTGGCTTATCACCAACGGCAGTTAGAGACTCATTCGGCATATATGTGTATATAGCATACCAATATTACATGCACATGCGAAACTATAGGTTTTTCACGTATCTGTTGTATATCGATGTTACTTTCAGCAACAAGAACACTGGACGGCAACAAATCAACAGATCCGTCGATTTACACACAGATATTGTATCTTTGAAACGCTAGATAGATGGACCGCTGTGGCAAAATTGCTGCATCTAGCTGAAGTCTTTGATCATGTAGTTGTCGATGTTGTTCTCCCACTCGCGCAGGCCGTGGATGAGAGGCAAGGAAGAGCGTGCGAAAAAGACGGAGATACAGTCATCGGATTCAATTAAGAGCAGCTGAACAAAACTGGCAAAGTCGCTGTCGTCATGGCCATTTGTGTTCTTCTCTGAAGGATCATCATCATCTTGATCCTTGAAGTAGGCGACGACGGGTGGCCTGAACTGCTTCGCGCCGCTACCGGAACAGCTGCCTCGTGTTTTGGTAGCGTCCGTCGAATGCGAACAGAGCGCCGCTGCTACTATGGTTAGTATCAGTTTGCTTTGCCGTCCAGATCTGTCCATCCGCCGTGGCCTAAGTAAGTCTCCATTTTGCCAATTGCGTTAAGTCTGTGCGCCTCATAGGTAGCGATGCAGCTAAGGAGCCACCCAATAACAACGCAGTTGTTGAGGTTTTGTATGTACAAACCTACCTTATCGCATATAGAGTGGCAATAGGTAGCTACCCGCATGATAGCGTCTCCGGGACGCCGTCGACAGCGAAGATGACGACGACGACACCGATCCATTGATCATGATGCTCTATCGACCCGCCAGTTGCGTCATTACAACTTTACTGCCAGGACCGTTTACGGTAACAGTAAATACTCGTAGACTCTGCATCTCCTTTTGCAATGTTAGCTCAACCAGCAAACAGCTCCTACTACAACGACGAAAGTGAGGACATATTCCTCACTGACCTAATAATTAAATTGTTTATATAAATGATGTAGCATATATCTACAGTGCGCTAGTAGGATCTATTTGACCGGAGGTCCGTTCTTGCGGTCGAATTATATGAAGTAACTGAAACGTAACTTCATAGCCAGAGATGCGCTGTTAGTCACTCCTGGTAGCCCCACAAAGCTATCTCGATTAACAAATGCGAACAGAGTGAATCAGATAGTCCAATAGCAGCGGTGGTGGTGGCGGCGGCGGCGGCGGCGGAAAAAGCTAAGAACGGGAAGCTGAATAGGACAAAAAAGATATCTGAATGTATTTGTCCATAACGGCAACAACAATAACAGTGACGGTAGCGTATCATTCTGATGCTGATCAGCTGCTAATGTATCGTAGTCACTGGAGAAGTCAAGAAGTGGATTCCACCTGGTTACATGCACAATTCCGCTGGCCCGCCGTTGCCACTCGCATTGATTTTGTTGTCTGGGCGATATCGACGAACGGGCGAATGGACGAGTCGACTCGAGTCAACTTTATGGAGCTAAAAAAAAGAGATGCAATAGAAGACGCATTATAGAGGATAGATCGACAAGAGAAAACTAGCGGTAACACCAGAATGTAGAGAAGAGAACAGACATGCACGCAATACTGTGTAGCTTGAGTGTTACCAACAATACAAAATGACTCAATTGATTAGAATTTGGCCACGCAGATCTTAAGTGGCTCTAGAATATCAGATGCAGCAGTAGCAACATTACCGTAGCACACAATAACTTTTCAATCGTAATTGATAACTGATTCATCATTTGTCCCGATCGGTGTCCGCTCGTTTCACCGCTGGAAGGATAAGCAACGACAACGGCAGGCCAGACTACAAGATCCTGCTGCGGACGGTGATGTTGCGAAGAAATATTCTAAGCAATCTGGACAGACACAGAAATGCCCAGTTATCGCATGGGCTGACTGATTAACGGACCCAATGCGTAAGTAAGCAAGCAAGCAAATGAGCGAGTACCGGAGCAGCTGGCTGCTTTCTACCAGCGAGCTGGCAATTGTTATGCTCAGCTTTCTACAATGCCGCGAAAAGGTGAATCTTTTTGAATGTCTATGCAGATGATGTGTCCGCTACCGCTATTGACGCTGCCAATATGTCTCACTCTGTTTGCTTCTTCTGTTTTGTTCCCCTGACGATGGTCTACGTAGTGGTGGGCTACTAGATGTGGGTCTGATGCCGCCCGCAGCGGCCTCAGCCACCAGACCGCAGTCTTTGGTCGAGAGACGAGAGCAGCTCCGTTACTCCTTATGGGATTGTCTTGCAAATGGGCGAAACAATATACAGCTAGTAATTGCGAATGCTCGTAGAGTGATAGCACATTAATAATAATGGTGATAATGATAAATAATAATGGCAACAACAGAAGTAGTAACAACTTCTACATCAATCAGGTTAGCAAAAGTAGGAACGGACGGACGAATGAAAGCGACCGCCAAAGGCCGCTGCTTCATTTTAAGCTCGAAAAAAATAAACGAAAAAAAAGATGACGGAGTGACAAAAAGAAATTTAGCTAAAAGACCGCAATACTACAACGTCGATGACAAATAATAACATTGGCAGAAGCAATATCAACAACAATGGAGTAAGTAATGCATAAAAGGTAAACAGCGAAACGACGCAGATAGCCAGCGGAAACACACAGAAGCGGATAAAAGGGAGGATCAAAGCAGGAGACCAAGTGATCACGGCCAATGCTGATCCGAAGTCGCTCAGACAGAGAAAAATTAACATGACGATAACCACTATGTAGATGTCGACAAGAACGTCGACCCGCTTGGAAACCGGCTAACGGGCCATTTACTTTGGACTACTGTAGTAGTTGATCAAATAATGCCTGCCACGGCAAAAAAAAAAAACGTCGGCTAGGGAAAAAGAAAGATTTTCTATATATCTATCCATTGTCTACAATTGCAAAAGCCTACAACGCGGCGCGTCAGAGGTGGGTGCTAGAACAACAATAATCAATCTTGCAAAAATAACGCACTTCGCTGAGGACACACCGCTGGCAGCGCCAATCAAAAACATCGACTGGACATGCAATGTCGAATGGAACAAAGAACGACGAAGGTTGATTCACCATTGACTGATTCGGTCCTTCCGAACAATCCTGACTGACAAAGTGCATCGCTGAAACATCCCCAGAATCGCAAGTCCACTGTGCAGCGCAACTTGTAAGTTAACTTTTGAAGTTTGTCAGCCGACGACTAATAAACGTCCAAAGACTTCCATCAAATGCCGAAAAAACTGCCGACAAACGTTGAAGCTAGAACACATACATAGTTTGCTATCTGCGGTAAGCGTAATATTTTCACAAACAACAATCGTCCGTCATAGAATTGCTAGTAGCAGTATCAGCAGCAATAGAAGGCCCGTTGCAGTCCTGCAACAAAGTCAAAGGTGATTAGGTGACAAATGGACAGATGTGTATGCCATTAGAAACAATAGAAAAGGGACCGAAGGCAAGCAAAGAATTTAGCAGGCAGCAGTGGATGACAACAGACTACGGCAATACACAGACTACACGTATGAAATAGTAAATGCCCTATATCGATCTACACCTCTGCGCATATTGAAACATAGGCCTTAACCCTATATTGCTGCGGGTTATATTGTGTTAGAAGACTCAACATCAATGTGACTAATCCAATTATATGCATATATACGTATATGGCTAACAACTGTAGCAGTTGCTAGCCATCGTTGTAATAGTCACTGCGGCGCACGTGTCACCCACGGCAGCAATAACACGCCGTTTGTTGTATGGGCAATTTGTGCATGGCGACCAGGACTGATTAGGCCGTTAACATCGACCGGCGGGCGGTTGACAGTCTCACGACGGAACTGATGAAAGTGAATTTGCTATCGGATCCTTGCATTTATCTACCTGCAGTATTTATGTCGGACTTTTGTCTATGTTTCAGTGTGACCGGAACAACGCGTGTGCTAATTTTTGGCGTTAAATCAGGACACGCCTGAACGCCCGGAGAGCATGCGTGCGGGGCAAGCAATAACAATCGCACAACAAACTATTACGGATAAGGATGTCAAGCAAAATGGAATTTTAATTGCGGTCACTTCGTCCTGTCCCGGGAGGAGAAGGTCGCTTCCGGTACGGCTAGCAACAATGCACTGAACGTTACAGCGAAGGATGGAGTGCCGCCGTTTGTCATATAGCTGCTATAGGTGGTAGATTAATATTGAGACAAGGACAAAAGCATGCATCAGCTTGTCTCGTATCCGACGCAGGCGGCCTGACCGATTCGCACATGCGTGCACACGATTAAGCACATCTGTTATTGATAGTATTTATTCATAAAACATAAACAAGATAAAAACAAGATCTCGTAGAGGTCCAAACCGTTCAACGTAATCCTACAGACCTGTCGTCTGGTTTCTTGGTGATTAGCGTTGTCGTTCATGAGCGCCTATCCTGTATACGTCTATTGCAGATCTGAACGATCTGCAACGGGTGACGTTTTCTACCTACTACCTAATAATGTATACTGGTACTTGTCGTCCTAAAATCCCTATCTGAATTGTTTCTACATGTATTGCTTGGTTGTATTGATTCAACTAGCTTTGAATCAGCGTGTGTTATGTCATATTCTTCTCCATTTCTATGTGTCTTATGTCGTCGTGGACTGCTCACGGACCGCGCAACGCGGTGCCCTCTGTCTGCGTTAGCTATTGGAACAGCAGCTGTAAGGCTGAGCCACCGTAGAATAGCTGACTGCGTCTGTAATAGCTAGCTTAAAAATGATCTCGTGCTACTCTACCTCCGTCGCAAATGATGCTGCTGATATTGGTAGCTGTACCATAGCACGACTACTGCGGCTTGTCGAACTTTTTTCATCGTTTTTGTAGGATTTTTCCGGGTTCACCCAAATCTACCTCTCTCGCTTTCTTCCTTCTCACCAGTCTAGAAGCGGCCCCCTTCACGGGGGTCAAAAGTAAAATCGCATGGCGAAGAGGTGTATGATGAGGGGTGTCGAAGTGTGTGTGTGTGTGTGGGGGGTGGTGCATAGTATTGGTCTGATAAACATAAACGAACCGTCTGTAGGCTGGTCGAAATAAGACGGATTCGGGTAGAGATTAAACAAATGTTGTCAAGTTGTTCAAAGTAAT
Organism: Varroa destructor; assembly: GCF_002443255.2. Lineage (NCBI taxonomy): Eukaryota > Metazoa > Arthropoda > Arachnida > Mesostigmata > Varroidae > Varroa > Varroa destructor. The sequence continues at coordinate 40,189,994 of NW_019211456.1, read as the reverse complement.
CTTGGGACTAGCAATGGCAACATCAGAAATAATCAGCCGTCTGTAACGAACTCGAAGTTTACAAACTTCGGTGCAGGTGAGTGCAGCGGTTCATTGGTTGGAAAGTTCAGACTAGACATTTTCACCCATTAGGAACTACGCAAATGGATCACAGTTTTAAAGCAAAATTCGGGGAAGACCACCATCGGCAAGAAAGGCTACAGTCGGAGAGTATACTCAACAGGCGATTATCTGGCGGTGATACCTCGTGAGGTCGCAAACGCTGCTGAAACCTCTTCAGCCTTACGTGGCCCCTAAATCGAAGTAGAACGGTTTGGTGCACAATTATACCCAGAAAAACAGGTCATTCCAGATAGATGTTTATAGGTATAGAAACATCAATCCACGGATTATTAGATTTGTGAATAGAAGGTGCAATTTTTTTAATACGATTGCTTTGTGATGCCTGTAGCATGAGCAGTAAGTACCATTTAGACAAGGTTATCGAAACGTCTGCTCGAAACCCTGGTTATCGAAGCACGTCATGGAATCCACTACGCGTGTGACAAACGCTGCATAGAAGACCCGTTTAAGCTTCGCTGCCATCTTCTTTAATATGCCTCGTGAAAGCTGTTCGCGAAGTTGTTTGCCTGACATAGCATACTCGAAGTAAGTTTTTGCAAAACCATTATTTTGATGTTTCGGATCAGTATTTGATGCGAATATTTCAGGTTTATCTATCTGTTCATTCTGCACAACCTCTCGGTCGCAAGAGCCACATAAGAAGAACTATATTCAAGAAAATATCTAAAAATACTATTTAATAGTTTATAATTTTATAGAGGAGAGCCAATTCAATTAACAAAATAGCTTTGGCTAGACAGCGGTACTGGATAAAGGCACATGCAAGCTTCGCAGAGGAAAATGCCTGAGTAAAGTTCTATTTATCGAGAGAAAATCTTGTTCTTAGACCTTCATGAGTAATAGGTATCCATCACTGTGAGCCTACGATCAGAGGGGTCGTTGGCATGCGCTGCTTTTAACTGAATATTTGACGACAGTTAGTAGGATTGGAGTCGGCTGTCGTCTGATCCCTCACTTCCTCATCATCAGCGTCATCATGGTCTTCCTCTTCCGCGTTGTGCAACGCTATTCGCTCGAGTGGCGAACTGGCCTTCCCGAAACACGAGAATTGCAAGCGGGCCAACGGACAACTATATCGAAATTGAGGCGCGCCAATCGAATAACATATCCCACTCGCGGCTAGCGTGAGCTTGCTATCCGCAGCGGTCATCACATGCTACTACCCCCGGTGACCCTGGCGAACCTCCGAACGCGTCCAGCAGCAACATCGCTTGCGTCGGCGGTGCCGACAGCGGCGGTGAGGTCGTGTGGGTGGCTGTAGATAGGTATCTACAGAAACAGCAGCATCAGATGGACTACGACAGAAGACTAGGAAGTCGCTACCCTCAATCCACACGATTCAAATCGCTCACTCCGAAGTCCTTGGACTTCGAGCCCCCTGACTAAAGTCCAGATCCGTCACCCTCGAAAGCGACTCGATCTTTTTTTGAATCGCTCACTCATCAAAAGAGAAATCATCAAAAGATCTCTAAAGAAAGAGAAGAGTAGATAGAGAGGGAGGTAAAGCGCGAAACGCCAAGTGTTTCATTGGAGATCTGACTAAACGCACGCCCGTCTTCCGACGATTGTCGTCATTGTCGTGTTGGTGTTAGAGGCCACTGGCGGCAACGGCGATGACTCGAGAAAGCGGATTGCCTTCGCCGCTTCCACTGCGATTGCCTTCGCTTTAGAACGCATCGTACCGCTACATTGCGACACTGTGATAGTGATAGTGTAATGGCTGCCGGGCAACACCTCCCCCACTTCGCATAGTGCTGGCTCGGAAGAGATGGTTTTGACGGAGGGGTTTCCCTAACCCCCCGGTACCTCCTAGCCAGCTCGCAAAAAGCTCGATCAGCGAAAAGATGAAAATTCAAAAGTCACGTTGATTTGATGAAGTCTGACAGCATCGACTCAGAGAGCATCATGTATAAGTTGCCTTTCGCGCTATGGCTTCAGTTGAGTATAGCTCAGTTGAGCATTGCATCCGCGTGTAGAGAACGGCTGGCCGACGGGCCAGGCCAGCTATAGAATGCGGAAGAGGGTGGCGATACTGAGCCCCTTCTACGCCAACATATCCCCCTCGAGTGAACTCCCGGCAGTCGGCAGAAGCTAAGCAAACGGCTGGGAGACCGTCGACCGGCAGGGTGACAATTTTTTGGGAAATGGACGACCCATTGACAATTGGCGGCCAGCGGAGTAGCGCTAGGTTAGGTCTGGCCAAGAACGGATAGTCTGGGGGAGAGTGAGAGAGTATCGTGCTCTCAAAGGTAGGAGCTGCTTCTGACCCCCGTAGTGGCGCTTCTTGTTTAGCCGTCGCCGCCTGCCTGCCAGCAAGCTTGGTGTACAATAAAGTAACAATGAGTAGCAGCTCGTTGTCCTGTCGGACTAGTTCATGTATTATTATATAACAGTTGGTGTATATCGTGAACTTCCTGGATTGGCCGCTGCTGCGACTAGCAGCGGCGGCCACGGTAGTCCAACCGGTAGCAATGGCTATACCCGCGACTGCCCGTCGTCATCCAACAACAGCGTGCATGCATGCACCTCTGAGTAGTGAGCGTGCATCGACCGACCAAACCATCATCTTTGAGGCAGCGGGCGCCGATTTGGCCAGCGATCGGAGCTTATCGCGCGCGCATTACTACTACAAAAACGGCGCCGCCGCGCCGTTCATTTTCAACGATGGAATGAAATGTTCTCATTTGAACGACATGAAACAGGAAGATTGGCATAGCGAAAGTCTAGCGGTATAGAGGTAAGGGCGGCTTGATGCTTGAGGCCATATTGAAATGAAATGAATCTGTAAGGGATACCATTACATTTCAGCCGTTGACGAACATATATATAATGTTGTGTCGCATAAGGAGAACGCTGTGAAAGATGAATTGACAGGTAGATGTCTATCTCAAAGAATCACTTCGCACAGTTTCACACCCGGTTTAAAAGAAGACTACACTACCAGATACCAATGCACCGTATACAGTAAGGTAACAATCAGTAGCAGCATAATTATTATGATTTCATTATGATGATAATACGCTTTAATTGCTTATCATTTACCTTCGGTTTTTTGTTGTGTATGACATAAATGACGAAAAACAAATGTATCATCATACATGCACGCTTTTGTTTAAATCATAGCGTATCGCTGCGAAGTGACGCTTTATGTAGTTGCTAAGTTAGATGGCCCCACGGGGGCAAGCTTGAAACTACAGCACCTTAAAGTGTGAAGGGTCAGGAGGAAAACATATTAATCTTAAATTACGCCACGCCTATCTAAAGCTGGTAGCACTGAGAGCCGAAGTGGACGTAGAAGCCAACGGGACCCTTCAACGCTGGAGAAACCACGGCAGAATGTGAGCCAAAATGGCCTCATTCACCTGTAAAATCTAACTAAGCCCAGAGTCGACTGCCGCAACTCTAATTGCCCCGGGGCTCTTGTTGCCGGATGAGCCACCATGCAACTAGTGCCCCTAAAGGAAAAGGAATGGTTAGGAAGTACGATGGCAGAGACATAATTCTCTAGACCATAAGCCGCTGAAGTTAGGACATTAATTTGCATTTTTTTTATTTAATAGTATATCTATACCGATTGACTAGAACGCAAAACCATCTGCGATTAATGAGTGTTAGGAATTACTAATAAAAAACTGTCAAAACGAAGTATATCGCGGTAAATATGTTGACGCGATATAGTTAGATTATGCCGCCTAATGTAACTATTCTATAATTTGTAATTTATTCTAATTTAATGAACTAAATTTAATCCATCCCGTTTTACTATGCACTAACCTGGGAATAGCACAAGGTAGGGATATTTAGGCACTGGTAGGTGGCCTGACGGAAGTAGCTGGAATAACGCTAGCTGCACTCTTCGATCCATCGTTGCATTGTATACTGTTTATCAATAAATCAGTTTAAGTTAGCGGGAAAGTTTGAATAGTACAATCTAGCAATATATCCTATTTCTTTTTATAGCACCGCAAATCCAAGTGGAGTTTCCGCGCCCTAGCTAGCGAAGGCACGTTTTGATGCGGCCTTTGAGGTAAAACTACTGTACAGAGAAACTCTTATCCCCTTCGTTCTGATACTTTCTAACTCGACTTCAGAACCCACATCGTCTTGCATCTCCCGTCTTGCTGAGAAACCTGCTTTGCCATACGCTAAATGTTTGTTGGTGCTAGTCTTTATAGATTGGGCTACACCGGTAAGCACCCCAACCGATCTTTCTACTGTTATCTTAGTTTGGACGAATTGCAGTAACTGGTCGTTTTGCCTTGATCTATTCCGCCATATCATTCTATGTTTTCTATTATACAATATAATTATTCGTCAAAACCCACTATACTAAAGCTACCAATCGTGCAAAGGACAAACAACAGATATATGTAAATAGGCCATAGCAGCAAATGTTCGGTTAACGTCAATAACGAACATACTGTGAGCATTCGCACAGAACTTAGTACTTTCAGCAGCCATCACGGAGGCACCATTCGCTGGGAATGGAAGTAGTGGTAGTCGTGCGACTGGTCCCAGGATGATACTTCTAATCTCGTCTGCAGTTTCGTACGATTCCTCGTGTTCTCGCTTTTTCGTCTGTTACCCCTCTCTGCCATTCTCTTCGGTTGAGATTCATTTACGTCTTCAGCTGTCCTACCTTATCCCCTTAGGCTCAGACGCCCAGTTGCAGAGTGCACACGATCATTTTACTTTTCGGCTTCCAATTTATGCCTGAATCACGTATGTGTGTGTGTGTGTGTGTGTGTGTGTGTATGTATGGGTTCACCGAGAAAATCATTTCTTTACGTGAAACCGTGCATCTTTTCTCTACACAGCCTAACCAGGTTGCCATTAGGCAGACGCTAACAAACACGTAAGACTCGTCGCAATGCTCAAGGATTCTCGGTCAATTTTCAGCGTCGCCAGGTTAGCGCCAGCTCTTAGTTTTACATTTGTGTCTCGTTGTCCTTCTCTTGGCCTCTGCTGTCCCGGCTTCCATTTTGTTGCAAGGCAAACTTCAACATGCGTACTGTGTCCTCGTGCATCCTCTACCTGCCTCAGGTTCAAGAGAAGAAAAGAGCCACGTCTAAGCATGAATGGCCGCCGCGGGAGTCAGCAAAGAACCACTGAAAAGCGACAGATCAAGGAGGAGAGAAAAGCAGAATAATACTCTGTGGAACCGAAAGACACAAACCCCATCGCGTGAAATTCGAAATACAAGAGGAGCGGAGACCTCAAGAAGGTAGGCAGGCTGAACAACCGAGAGGCAGACCGTCTTGCCGTCTCCTACAACAACCGTTACTACGAACCACTAGAAAAAGCCGCCGCTATCGCGTTGCGGCCGCGTATGGTAGCGCTCAGTCGGTCCGTTGCTCGCTGGGCAAATTGGAATAAATGAGAGAGTCCTCCCTCTTTTGCACGTTGATTTGGGAACGTAGGGGCCGGTATAGGGGACACTCGAATGCCGCTGTCGAGCTAGCTGGAGTGGCGACTACGGCTGCTTTTGTTGATGCTATCCTATCCCTGACGGCCGGTGAGAGGGTGCGCTGCGCCCTTACTGTAACGTTGCTATTCAGGCCGAGGCTAAGCAACCAGCTCCGGAGAAGTGGGATGAGGAGCACGAGGTTCTTTAAGCAGCAGGGGAGCAAAACCGTCTTCTCCGCAACCCCCCCCCCCCCCGCCCCGTTTCACTCTTCAACCATATACATAGATACCTCTCTCGACAATTCGTCGCTGCGGAACTGAGTCCAGTAGCACTGGCAGCAGAGATGAGCATTAGCGTCTATGGGGCACGAGTTGAGCCGCAGAGGTAAAATAGGAGGACTTAAGAAGGCACGAAAAAGGTAGTCAGTAGGATAGTCGTCGTCTGAGAGTAGGAAGAACGTCGGCCGGCCCGGTCGCTTTCAATCTTGGCTGGGCTGGGAACGGGCGATGTACGGTGTTGGGTCGGGCCGCAACGATGGGGAGTAGTGGTCGGACGCTCTGAGAAGGTAATTTTTCTCCAATGTTCTTCCTTTTTGCCTTCTTTTTCTTTTTGCGACCACCATCATGCATCTCGTTCTTTTTGTTCTGCGCGGCTGTCGTAGTTGGCTTCTAGACACCGAAACAAAAAGCTGCGGCGTTATACGGAATACCCTGGACATTATGAGAAGGCAAGAAGCTGTACGGACCGTCGCAACGGGGATTGTACATTAATGAACGCATTATAATGACCCACAAGCGGACGTATGAATAGAGTATTAACATTCGTAAGGCCATATCCATGTGACCGTCATTGAGATCATTCCTGAGAGCATTTGAATCACGAAAACACGCAACCGTCTTATGACAAGCGTGCTGTAAGCAATATGGACAACTGCGGGTTGAGAGAGGAATGGAAAAAATATTTGGATATCTGAGCAACAAAACTTCTTAAACGTAAACATTGATTTCTAAATGCGATCCGTGAGCGATACATATACAGATGATTTGATTACATTGGTCTTATCGAATTATCGCTCATTCGCTTTCGATATACCGTACACTATTGTATAATCGATAGTAAACAAAACTCTTTTTCCGTCTTTTTAGGCTTGTCAGTTTAATGTAAGCATCCATCTGTCGCGAAGACATCAGTTGCATGTAAGAATTGCTTGCGACGGGCACCACAGGATACATGCACAATGTGTGCATCATGTTTTCATTTTGCTAAAAGCACGCTTTTTCATAGAATTCGGAGCACCGCCGCTATTACTGCTGTGTCAGCCGCTACGCGTCCTGATCCTCGCGTATCTCAACTTTTCGAGTATGTAAAGGCGCATGTGCTTACTTCTTCGTGTTTCACTATGGAGGCTTGGATGCAGTACGCCGCTGGTACCGCGTGAAAATTCAAAAGAGGCTAAGAGATAGAAAAGAGCGAGACGACATGAAGGAAAGAGAGAGAGAGTGAGAGGAAAAAGCCTGGATCCGCGCGGGACATGCTCTTGGCTCTTCGTAAGTCAAGTTCTTTTTCCAATGCGGACTTGATGTCCTATTGGCGCTCCTTGTAAAAAGAAGTAAAGAAAGGGGTCGGTCAGCGGGGGAGTGCATTAGTTAATAGAGAGGAAACATCGACGACCGTTGAGATGGCAGCGCTGTCCTGTCTTCGCTGGGCTATCACTGCTACTACGATCCTTTGCACAGTGCGTATACTTCGTTTTGCCCTGGCTGCAGCAAAGGGTCGTCTTCTGTCGTTCAGTTAGCGGATGACGATGAAGTGTATAAAGTGAAGACCATAGGTTTGGTCTCGTCTGGCTATCCAGCCGACCACCGTGTGTCTGCAGCTCTGTAGAGGGCGCGCGCTCACTCACAGCGGCGACGGAGATGTGCTCCTGCTTAGCTTCTACAGACATGCCTGCCCCACTGAAAGGACGTGATGTCCCGAGAACTCGACCTGAAGAGGTCGAAAGACCCACAGGAGAACAAGGCGCTCCACCGCCACGAATCCTGCTGCTGCCGTCGCCGCTACTGCCTAAGGACTATATAAGTTCAAGTCGGTGTGTATCCACCTGCCCGCCAGCGCCTACACTGTGAAATGGGTTTGCCCCTATTGTGAACCCTTCACTAGCCCTCTTCAAATGCGAACATGAGTCTCAGATTCTGTCGGTCGTATACGGGTTGAGAAAGGAAAAAATGAGTGGTCCTATTGCAGCAGCTCCGGTTGCTGGCGGTGGTCGTGAGCGGGAGCTAAAGAGTACGCCAACCGAGAAACGAAAGAAGATGAAGCTTGCCGGCTAGCTAAGCGGCTAATGAACAGCCAGGAAGGGGCGAATACGGAACGCGGAATGTACGCAAGGCGAAAAGGGGCATTCAGTGATCCCGGCACAGAAGTATTCGGCTGAACGTCTGAATGTATTAAAGAAAGAGTGAAAGAAAGCGAGAAAAATAAAAACGAAATAAAGGGAAAAAAGACTTCAGAAGCAGTAGACACGTCCGCCTAGTTGCATAGATAATAGTAGAATAACTTTAGTGCAAAGTAGATAAGTTTGAACGTTTTTTACAACTGTACTGATCTGAATATAACTAATCTGACCCATTCTGACACCTATGAAATCTGATTAACCCATCAGTTTACCTCTACTATTTAGCCTTAATACTTTGTTGTTGATTCATATATGATATGAAGTTCGGAAACTTAGCATATCATAAAAACTACCACGCAGTCGTAAAAGTGCAGTCCTGCACTATTCTGGACAAAAGTTGTCTATTTGTAACACACATACACACATATATATGTATATAGTTACTGTTCATTTACAGCTGTTTAAAAAAGTTCTAATTAAGTGTCGCATGTGACCTCTAGTGTATGCGCTTCTTTCTTTTAGACTAGCCTTTGACGTGGCCAGTAGAAACGTGGAATGAAGAGCCCGAAGGAAATCGAAAGAGTTCCTTGATACCAATGTACAAGATGTTGTATTTCATATATGTCGTATGTGTAGCTGGTGGGTACACCCATTTGTCCATCAATGCGGGTCGCTATCGATCCACGCACATCTATTAAAGGTTGGTTGGCTAATTCGAGTTACAAACGCTGCCGCGACGTCAGTCGAAGGATGATCTATTTGTAGGGAGAGAAACCGATCTACCTATATTAAGATTACTCGTGTTATAGCTCTAACGTCCATGTTTAGCATAAATGTGCAGCCCGTGTGCCTGTAAACACATACGCCTTCCTTGTTCCCTTTATAGCAAGGCTCTCACGAATACATTGCAACGTGCTAATGACGGAATAATTGTGGCACATCATAACGGAAAGGCGGGTAGACGTTGTAAAGGCATGGTGGAAAATAGGGGTTGCACTCTTGCAAACATTGTTGGTCACTGGCTATATGGGTTGCCTCCCGCGGTAGCTTTGCCCGCACCCCACAAGGACTATGACGCTGTACCTCGTCAACAACCGCTAAGCTTCTACCTCAAACCTTCTCACGTATCCGGCATCATCGCCGCTATAGAGTTACTGGTCGGTTTCAGTCGCGGCATCGACGCCGCTCCGAATGCCTGGCCCGCGCGTGTACATTACTCATCCGTGTGTATGAGAGTAACGGGGGAAGTTGTTTCTGCCCCCGCGCAAAAAACGTCAACAATTGCAAAAGTCATATTTTAAAGTACAACTACGAACTGCATCAGCGGCTGTGCCGGTGTTAGCATTAGCAGAAGCACGCCTCCTCGTCAGCTTCTCTTTTTCGTTTTCGTCGTCGTCGCATTCTTCGATGTTGTCCAACGCCTCCAAGCAACCCCCAGTAGCTCGTGAACTCTACTGGACCTTCAACTTGTTCCCCCCCCCCCCGCGTCGAGCAATTCTGTGCCCCTCTAGGCCCTCAAACTCACCCGTAGCTAACAACGACGGCACGGGCCACTACGGTTGGCTTTTCCGCCGCTGCGTGGGACAGCGGCAACCGCCGTTCCACAGCAGCCGCCCCCCACCATTCCTTTCAGCTTCTCTGGCCACTATTTCGCGCTAATAGTTAACGGAAGCAGCTTGGAGGGCAACTTCCATTATGGTGATTAATAGTTGGATATGTTTAGTAGTAGCTGCACAGAGGGCGATCAGGGTGACCGGGGCCGCAGCGTGCAACGGCTTACGGGTGGATATTCGCACGCAGTGAACAACGCAACGACGAATAGGGGAACGAAAACGATGGGAAGGCAACAGCAGCGTCTGTCGGCATCTACGGGTGCGTAAGAAGAACAAGCGGCTAAGTCAAGAGTAATAAACGTCATAGGACATGCAATGATGTGCGTATCTTTTCTTAATACTGTTACTTTTGTCTGAATGCAATGGGCTGATAGCTGTTATAAAAGCTAATCTTCAAACTGGCAAGTCAGATTATTTCTATAAAATGGGTTCTCGTTCTGCAAACCCCTGAACGTTACGCATTGTATTGGCTGATCTTGTGATCGAACGAGGCGTCACACACGTGAACGTTTGACGTTCTTACGGAGAGGTACGCAGTATGTTTTATTATAGTTGGCGACAAATTTGTAGACTTGAACAAATTTGATAATAATCATTCAACATGGTTTATGTGGCCGCTTTGAATGAATTTATATCAGTGTAGTATATAGTAACGTGGCTTCAAATGGATATGGCCAGCAAGGTATTAAGGAGCTCACTATGGATCTTGATTGATTGATTGTCTGTTTGTATAGACATAGCCTGCCCCATCAGCCACAGGGGGGCTCGCGTTTTTTAATTGGATTGTATTAGTTACATTGGCCACGGCAATAAAAGCAACTGATCCCCGCCTACTCATATTCTCCATAAATATCCCTAAGCAGCATTATAAAGACAGTTAGTTAATTTACAATTCATATGTCGCATATAAGAACTTTGTACCTAGATTGCGTCACAGCTAATTGACTGGTACATTAGGAACCTCAGGTACATTAAATAGCCATAAGGGTTCCGTTATATCAAGGCCAAGTATGTTTAAAGTCAAAAGTTTCCTGCTATAAACTTTTTCTATATATTTTTATATAAAAAGTAGCATCGATTTTCAAATTTACGATTCACCTATGATTCAAACGATCCTTTATAAAAGAGCTACATACCACAAATTATGATTTTGTTATCCTCATCCTGCATATAGCCCAACGGGATCACGCCTGAGTTTGTAGTGTAGACACGGGCATAACATTAAACAACTGCCAAAAGCTGGAGCAAACATTATAAGAGTGCATCTATTCGCCTGCATTTCATCAAATTGGAAAAACTTCTAACTTCTAACTGTGGTTTGTGACATAACTGAACTCCGTTCCCTCAAGTTCGAAAGCCACTTACTCCAATGAAACGTTCATCAGCTTTAACTGGTCTGTAAGAATACTTTTTTCTTTTTTTTTACAAACTAACTAATGTAACACCTCAGTAAATTCGGGCACATGGTTTTCGTTATTTCGACATATTTGCGAGCCATTGAATAAATTAATTTCCAGTATAGAAATCCCGGAGCAACATGCTTTACCCTTCACAAGGCTTCGATTCATTTTTGTACTCAGCCCTTTCGCACAAAGTCCCAAGTATTCGATGCGAATGAACGAAGACTTCCTGTAGGAACAACGAGAACGCCATGGTTTAACGCACGTATCAGTGCAGAGTATGTGTGTGTGTGTGTATATATGGATACTGTTATAGTTGGTGGTACATCACATCGTTAGTCATACGTGCATAGGTGCATGCATCAACATATATTACCTGCTCATTGTCTCATACAACATTTAGTTTGCTCATCGCTTTTGCGATATCACTGAGTTGTCTATGGCCGCTTGTCCTTTACACAAAATTGATTTCCCAATTTCGCTGGTCGCCGTTTGCGGTCGCGCAGCTACGGGGCAGCCTCAAAAGTGTTGATGCAACCGCGTACTGGCGGTGATGATGGTGTTAACGCCGTATCTTAGGCTGCGAGCTCTCGGTCCCCGAGCGTAGTCCCGCCGTTGGAGTCCGACTTGCTTCTCTCTGGTTGTTTTTCTTCAGGAGCGGGGGCTCTGGCCACGGAGTTTTGCCGCAACCACCTCCGGCACTTTGGTCGCTCGCCTCCGCCACCATCACAAATAAAAACATTCTCAATGGCCCGTGACCTCGCCATTTCTCTTTCGCTATCCGTGTTCGCGTAGCGGCACTGCGTTTCGCTTTTCGTCCTCCATTGCATCCTCCATTGGCCACTGCCGATTGCTTTCCCTCTCACCCTCATTCTCTGTCTCTCCGTATACATACATGTAGAAATATACAGAGACACACGCTCACCTCGAATTCAACGCGAACACACACCGTCTCACCCTTTACCTCTTCACTGCGGAACCGTGTGACCGTCGGCCGAAGTGCACCGCAGACCCAGGCCTTTCTCCATTCGTTCGACCGCTCTCCACTTCCCAGGCGCGGAGCAATCGTGAAAATGGCCAGAGAGAAAGTTAGAGCAATGGAGCTAGTTGTTGTATTTGTACATATATATATATATGTCTGCGTACATGTGTGTGTAGCAAGGCGGGCGGGCGGGCGGGCGGCCAGCCAGCCATTTGGTGTGGCGTTTGAGCAACGGTTCCGGGAAACGGTTCGCCCGCGTTGAGAACGATCGGCCGTTTGGTCGTCTTTCAGTGCCCAGCCTGCGGCCTACCGGCTGCGGTGGTCGCGGGGTCGAAGGTCCAATCCTTTCATTTTTTATCATTCCGTCATTGGTGCTACTATAGCAGGGGGACCAGCGGGCGTACTGCCTAAATGTGCTCCTGCAAACCCAAGCAGTATAAATTCAGTAGGTAGAATGCGATCGACCCTGGTCACTTTCGTAGCCAAGTCCACACTGCTCCTGTCGCTATAACTTTTGAATGGATGCTCCGGAGATCGCTCTCGGTTCACCCACGACTTATCTTTTGTGTCGGGCATAGAAGATAGGTACTGATTGTTTTAAGGTAAACAAATTACTGAAGACAGGCGAGAAAGTAATGGGGGAGGATACAATGCTAGGTTATACTATCAGCTAACAATCAAATAATATCTTCATTGAGTTTCTAATGAAACTTGTAAAGAGAACAACTATATATAAACAAGAAGTTGATCTAAATAGTCTCCTTGTGTACCATAGTTGAGCATTTTTGTAAGCAAGTTGATGAAAAATAAAGTAGATAGTTGCGTCGACAGGTTAATGAAATCAAACGCTTTTTTGTTTAATTAAAAATATAACGCGGTGAATATATCTTCCTTGTGTTACTCTATAGCAGTGGCTCGAAGCATTCTCTTGCCTCACCAGAGCACATATCGCCATTTCTGCCATTTCATTTTTCTGCCAATAACTGTTCAATGGCAAATTCGTTAATGTCTAGGGATGCTGCCGTCCCTAAAACACTTGAAATGTACAATAGAAACGCTGTTTGGCAGATGAATGTACAGCTTTAGATGGCTACAGTCGTTCTAATCAGATCTGCAGCAGTTCATTACAATTATAGTGCCTTCGTCTCTGACGTCTTCAAGGTCAGGCTGACTGACCGTGTGTTCCGTTACTTCTCTTTCTATAACTTAGACATTCAAACAACCAATTTCCTGCTCTGACAACCCTTCTTCCTCCATCTGCGATCCCTTTGCAGGAGCTGCGTAGAGCTTGGCAGAAGTTTTCAAGTAGATCAACAGTACACCGTGTGCATGTGTGTGTGTGCACTGTCCGTATTTGCACGTTGGGAACACAACAGACGAACAATCTGCAAAAATTTTCGCTTGCCAGTTCTCGTTTCTTCCTTCGGCTTTGAACTTTAGCTATTATGCATATCTGCGAGGTCATTTTTATTCCGGCTGTTTCTTCTTCCTTATTATTGCTAGGATCAACGCATCGCATAGACTTAACGATTGCGAAGTTTAGTCCGAAGCAAGGACTTACTGGTGTTAGTTCGAACCCTTGTTGTCGTCATCTGAAAGGCTTGAGTCAGTCGGAATCCGGATGTTCCCGGTTTACTATGTCGGTCTCGGTTGCCTGATTGTCTGTCCACCACGTTGGCCTTTGGCCGATCTGTCTATTAGTGCTGTCCAGAAAGAAAGAGCTTACTCTTTTCGTATGATCGAATCGTTCGAAACTATTCTCGAGACGTCCCCCATTTCCTCCCCACTTTGTCGAGGACAAAGAGCATCAACGCTGCTGAAGAAGCAAAGATAGGATAGTGCAGGTAGTTGCTATTTCGTCAGTCTCGATTGGCCTTTTGGGTTACCCCATTCTCATAGAAAATGACGCTAAAGCCAGACTTAACAGAGGATCCGCGCGGGTTTTACGGTGTGCAGTAGCAGCACATATCCTGGAGTTTCAACGCAACGGATTTTGCAACTACTACTGCGCTCAGTGCAGAAATACAGACACACAGACATACACACCCAGCTACAAGCGCACGCATGCTTCCTACCCGGAGGGTCGATCTGTGGTAGCCCTTTGCAAGGCCATCACCCACAATGGGGGGCCCTCGTCCTTCTTCCTTTCTCGGCTAACCCCTAACCTCCTCATCATTTTCGGCTCTTCTAGTCTACTATTATAGCACGAAATGTCGTGCTACTATCCTAGCTTGCCGGGCCTGATGAAACCCATTGGCTTTCGTTGTCGCCATTTGTTGGTAGTGGCCAGATCTCGAGCGTAGCAGCCATTCTATTTAGTCCACCAGTTTGGCATCTACAAAACAGCCTCTCCCGAAACACATATCGCTTCGAACTAATTCTCAATACGGCAGCCTTCTAGTCCAATCATGTTCCACGACAGCCAGCTCCACCGGTGATGTGGCGCGTCCATCTGGCGACCTCGCCAGCGTTCCTTCGCATACCATTGAACAGAATATCATCATCACGACCAGCAGCAGCAACAACACGAATAGCAATAAGACTCTGCCTGTTAGGGGGGTGCGCGCGCGTGCATCACATTCACTCTGTCTTGACGGCGCTGCTCTGCCCTGTCACATGCTGTTGCTAGCCTTTCGATCGATCGTCTTCGCTTTTTTAATTTTTCACGTGCGTTATTTATGTGCATTTGATATTCTCATCACATCAAGCCAGTACTAGCGTTCCTGATTATCGTCCTACGAGGCCTTACTTGGACGGCCGCAGCACGTTGAGAAAGAACACTGACGATTCTAAAACTGGCTGACTTTAGAAACTTCACTGTGCCCTCGGGTCCAAAGTCGCGTTCGAGTCGTAGCAGTGACGCGACTTTCCGAAAGCCCTCAGCGTTTCCTCGAACTTGTTAACGCCGAGCACAAATGGGGTGTAAACTTTACCAAGGGTTCTTAACCCTTTATGTTGGCCGGGCCTTTGCTCAGTGCGAAGCTGAAATAGGAAATGGCAATCCCCTCATATGAAACACGCGGCATTGGTCGCCCTTAGTTCAAATGTTCAAGGCCTGCGGACAGCGATTTTCGTTTTTGGTCGTCGTCAATCAACCTGGTAACCGTAAAGGCTGAAATAATGAAATAACTGTATTTTGGTTACTCACTTATATAATGGCCGTATCAGTTTCAAGACGTAGTTTTCACACTAACATGTCATACATCGTAGACCTTTCTGTTTCAGTTAACTCCCGTTACAATTAGCTTAATTAAATTATCTATTTGTGCTACAAAAATAATATATCATTATTGATTTATTCAGTCTACCCACTAAGGGTTTGACTTTTGCTAGCATTGTTATGGCGGACTTTAAACGTCTATCTTTAGCATGTGGTTTTTGAAACCTATCTGTCAAAAGGATTAGAGTAATGTAAC
The DNA here is from genome assembly GCF_002443255.2 of Varroa destructor. NCBI lineage: Eukaryota > Metazoa > Arthropoda > Arachnida > Mesostigmata > Varroidae > Varroa > Varroa destructor. The sequence continues at coordinate 40,174,658 of NW_019211456.1, read as the reverse complement.
AGCCCGTGTACAGGTTGTTCATGGTAGCTAATATACAACGACATTTTAGCCGCGCAAATACCGATTCCCCGGTCGAATAATCCATGCAGGCCACTGGGCAGCCATTAAAGGAAGCAAGTTTTGTGATGACCTGTTTCGCCGACTAACGGTACCCTGGCGTATGGCATATAGAACCCAACTCTGCTGTGACTGACACTGGGTCACTTGTGTTATTGGGTCTACGTGGGCACTTCTATGTGTATGTGGAAGAGTAGCAGAATACAGGATGTTTGCGCATATCGTTTAGATTTCAAGAACAGGGCTATCGAAGTTGGCTTTCTGTGGACACACATAACGGTGGCTGGTCTCCACCTTTGCTCTCCCGACCTAGTTTATAGCCATCGAGCCTCACTATCTCCCAAGGTTACGCCTCTTCACATACCGGTGAGCTGACTGGCGTCGTTCACATCTTCAACAACACAGAATAGCAACATGTACGAAGAATTGTACAGAGTTCTATGAATTGAACAGACCGGATAGCGAATAGCCTGATAGGCCCATGAGGTCGGTCCAGAATCTGAAGGAGAAAAAGAAGCTTGTGCTGGAGGCCAGCTCTGCAACGGTACTAGCAGCGGGGAAGGACCTCGGCAAGCACAGCTTTGATGAGAAGATTTTACTGAGTTCCATAAGGTGGAAAAGAAACAAGTCGATTACTCGCATGGACAATGCGAGAAATGGCTCACGAGTTAGTTTTCGGCTGACATCTACTTAATGAGTCTGCTCGATTTTCTCACTTTGTATATATATATATATATATATATAAGACGAATTCCCCACCAATAAGTCCAGAAAAAAATAATTTACTAATATAGCTAGCATATTTATTAGCGCTAGTGATGTCGGTTCGCTTTTGATTTTTGCTTTTTTTTAGAGGGGAATTCGTCTTCGATATTTATTAGGTGTGTATGTAAATAACTCATGGGGGTTAGGATAAATTAGATTTTGGCACTTTTTTTGCATGCTATCTATATCATGACTGAACAATATCCCTTTTAGCATGACAGTGCCGCTTAACATTGGTGTCGGTGCCGCAATAACTTTTAAACAGCATAAACAATACGACAGCCAATAGACACTCCTTAAACTTCCCAGATAGTCATTGTTGTAGTAACGATGCCTTAGCTAAACTAATGGGCGCCATTGAAAGTACTTGATCTATTCTGGTCACTATGATGATCCACATTGTTAGTGCAGAAGAGGTAATAGACGCTACCTACAGGTTCCGTGTTGTGAACTAATTCTTTGTGGGAACTTTTCCCACCATTTGTTCTCCTCGTCAGATTGTATTCATTTTCTTATATCATAGTCTAAGTAGAAGAAGAGTCGTTTTTGGCACGTTTTGAAGACATCCGTTAACAATATTATGATGATGGGAAGCAGCATTATCGAAGAGGCCATGTCGCCACATCGTAAAAATTTGTACCAGGATCCTATGCAAACGTAAACAGATGCACAAGTCAAATAAAAACATGTCAAGTTGGCCCACCAGAACAAGTCTAGGTTTTTTATTGCTTCATCGAGTGTATCGGCTAGATTTTTGTTGTCGGCATTCAATAGTACATGTATAAAGATTGTTTGCTATACAGTAAAATTTGATCTTCTGGTAATTTTCGACATTTTTTTTATTGCTAGTGTTTTTACCGTATCACCTATCTTGTCGTTCCAGCGTTTTGTCGTCTGCTTCGACATTCGGGTGCCGATAGCCGCCCCAATCAACTGAGCGATTAGCTTAGCGGTTTGATGGCCAGCTGACATTTCTTACAAGATTTTACTGCAACAACGGTTCAATAGTGATTCTGAAGTTGCTTAATGTTAAACCGGGTTAGCGTGTCCATCCCTGTGCGGCGAGCAGCGGCTGAGACCGGCAACATTATTCGTTAATAATGTTGTTAATGCCGATGTCCTGCGTCCGTTCAGTAGAAGTAAACGTAAAAACACTTTTCCTGTGGGCTTATTTTGGCAATATCTTTAGCCCATTTCCGCAAGTACGTAGAGTTAACAGTGATGATCCTTAATCAGATTAAATCTGCAAGGTCACGTTTATTACAGGGTGCGTTTGTCATTGAATAGTATTACGTGATCAACTTTAACTAATCAACGATCGAAAGTCGAAGGTTTCAGGTTCATTGCAAAAATTGTAATATATCGAAGAGTATTTTGTTTCAACTTCATTTTCTGCGTACGGGGTTTCCCAGTGCATTCAGACCCCGACCTTTAACATTATGTCATACAGCTCGCAAAGCAACGATCTTCAGTCTTTTTTACTTGACTCAGTCCGAGTAAGCATAATGTACAACAAAATGTGGGTGGAAAGTTGAGGCTTACCAACGCATATATCAAATACCCATTACACCCAATTTATGTTTTCCTTTTTGCTTCGTTCGGTAATCACTGAGATTTCAGTACTGTTTTTTTTTCTTAACATCATGGTAGTATGCGCACTTCATGTAGCTTTTCAGCGGAAGTTTGTTTGAAACTTTTGGTTGTACGCTCAATCTATCCTAATAGATTCAACTAGGACATAATTTTGATATTTCGTGCTGGCCGCTGCATTGAAACCCCGTTAGGTAAACACAGAGCTAATGTAGACCTGGTGTACATTACCGAAACGTTTCTGGTAGTGCATCGCATCCTGTACGTCTGCAGAAGTTTCGGCCATCTGCTCTCTGATGAAACCTTCTTGACTCATCATACATCAATGAGCACTCACAACCCAATTTATGTATTTAAAAACAGAAGATGAAGAAGCGACTGTACTTCACTCTGAACTGTAGATAACTCTCGTACCCATCTACTGTGCGAGTTAGCACAGTTAAGTCCCAGGCATCGAATACTACGCTCGCTCCCTATTCCCCCCGCCCGACTCTATAAGACTTTACCTACATAGTACGCAATTACTAGTGAACTCGCAACTTGTTTCATTCACGAGGTCGTCCTGTACCGCTCGCGTTGAAATATAGGCCAGACTATACAACACCAATGAATCGCCTAGCATTGGCGATGTTGCTCTCAGTGCGTAGACGAGAGAGCGAGAACATCGTGATCTGCCCTTCCATCCGAAGTGTATCACAACTTCCTTCGACTGTACCTTCCTAGACAACAATAACCAGAGCCGCCAAAAGTGGCGGGACGTGGAAGTAGGGGGGCCTCAATAAGGAAAAAGAACGAACTCTCTACAAAGAAACAATCCCGGTTGACTTGCTGCGCTAACATAGTGAGTCTCGCAGCTAGAATCGTACCTTCATAAAGACACGTACACAGACTTTTTCGACACACGGATCCTGTATTTAGTTAACCAGCTAGACCTCTTCGGTGGCATGGAGCTGTGGTGGTGTTAAAGTGAGCGTCGGTATGCAGTGCAGCAGCGCGGACAGTCGTTGGGTAGCAAAGAGGATATCATCAGCCGACATAGTCGAATTGTTCTCCGTTGTTTCGTTCATTGAGATCGGCAGTGATCGTTCGTGGGGCACGATCTTCTGCTTTCTAAAGACACGGAAGCGGCCAGTACGAAAGCGACTTCCGCTCAAACTGTCCTATTCCTTGATTATTCTTTCGAGTTCGAACCGTAGGCATAGTACCTTGACATGGTTTGGAAGAACGTAATGGCAGCGCCGTGAGATATTCTGCCCAGATCGAAGCAGATTAAGAAGTGACGAACCAGCGAAGCGCTCTGCTTGAACAGTGTCCGAGACAACCCAGCTACGCAAGCTGAATAGGCTATTAAAAAGCCATTATAGTAATACTTGTGTTAGTATTAAATTTTGCAGTGCCCTGCTTGGTAACATCTTGTCTTTTAAATTCGGCTACCTGTGCAGTTCTGGTAGCTATAGGTAGACATTGTTGAATCGTGGATTGTAGAATATCGAAGTAGTGAGTGCCGCTACATATTGGTGAAGACCGAGGGCTATTGAAATCAATCGAGTACGAACTACTTAATTGGGCCATTTTGGGTGACGTTTGATCGGCTAAGGAACGACAGGTGTGTGTATCTTTCTCTATCTGATAGAAAGTCAATTGACCATAGCGACTTCTGATGTACATTAGGAAATTAGGGAAGCCGATCAGTGAGGCTATCAGGGAAAATCGGCCAGTGGGGTGTGGCAAAGGAGATTGGTAGCTGGGTCATTAAGATCGGCGTGTTCCGCCTTCGCGGCTAATCGGCCACGTACAACGATGTCCCATCGAAGAAAGAAAAAGTGAAACCTTCTATGGGGCTTTTTATCTCGGTGGTGATCATTTAGGGGCGACAACGTTTCAAGAATATAACTTCATGTAAAACACACGTTACATTCCTGTATTAAAGTATTTCGTCGCACTGAACAGAGACATTGCCATTAAAGACTTTGGTAGACCCAGACTGTACATATTCAGTTTTTTTAATAGAACTTTCATTGACATAAATATACATTTTGTACTAGATATAATAACTCGTCATAGCTTTGCTTTTTGTATGGTACGTCCATCGAAGCGGAAACGCCAAAGGGGGTGAGTAAACAAACTGTTTAGATTTGACTTTTTATATATACTAATATTTAAGAAAAAAATTTCAACATACGGGTAAACTGAAAGCTTTATATGCGGGTCATAGTTGTCTCGGTATTCACACTTGGCCGCATTTATTTATCCAAAATTGTCAATCAGTTGCTGTTTGTACATATAAGCGACTGTGTGCTAAATACGCATGCAACGTAAGACGAGCAGTAAGACAAGAGAGCATACGGCAAAATCGACGAAGATGGGACCAGGGCAAAGTTCTGAATTAGCTTATTCCTTGCCTACATCGTTACGGCCGTGGTGACTTGCACATGCACGCATTGAGAGAACCGAACACACACACACCCCTATGAACAGTCACAGATGTAAAAAAAGAAAGAGAGATACAAGAGTCCGCAGCACTACAGCGAACTAGCCGCGGTCTTACAGTTAAGCGAAACACTCGCAACAACCCTGAGGCTTTCGCTGGCGTTCGCCGCCCTCCCCACGCCCCATGTTATTCTCTTAGTCCCCCCGTTTGCCAACATCTGCTTGGCCCACTAGGGACAGCCCGTGCGAAACGGTCGGACAGGCAGACCTCGTTTTGTACGTCTACTACTTCGACTACCAGTCGACGTTTGCGGGGGCTGGTCCTTTGGCTGCGGCCGGCAGTGGTGGTCCTTTGGTGGTGTCCCCAGGGCCGGGGAACCCCCTAGGCAACAGCCACAAAAAAGGCATCGTCGTTGTCGTCAGCGATGGCGGTAGTGGGCAGACGAGAAACAACGGTCCAGCTTAAAGCTTTCGGATGGCTACAGGGAATCGAGGAAGGAAGGAGGAATGGATAGACAGACCGGCAGTGTGCCGCAGCCAGCTCGCGGCCAGGGACGGAAGCATCCTTACCCGCTACCGTGATGTAGTTTCTGCGTCGGAGCATGCATAGAGCTTAGTCGCATATACAGACAGGGTCATAGACAGGAGCAGAAACAAAACTCATTGGACGCTCCCACTACCGCTGCTTAGCGGGCCGTCAGCGGTAACAGCAAGGGGCCCCACAGTAGGGGCTGAATGGGACAGCGGTGCTTAGAAGGATGTAGCGGGCGACCGGGTGCGCCCTCCACTCGTTCATCCGTCGGCCGAAGTCCTCTATTATTCGATTAGACCAACGACAACATGCTTCCCTTAGCATAGCAGCGTTCGACCCCCTTCCGCTTTGCTCGTGCACGAAACTAACAGACTGTAGGATCTACACTGTAGTAGAGGGGACAGCAGTCGAAGCTACAGTTAGGGGACCTCAGGCTTCTAGTTGGCTCGTAGATTGGTTAGAGATGGAACAGAAGGCGAAGGGGCAAATGCCGGGCAGGAGCTAGTGGAAGGAGGTACAAGACAAAAACAGTGAGCACGTCACCCCAATGTCATCTTATGCCAATGCCACTGTCCCCCTCTGTGTGTCTGCCCCGGACCGACCAACCAACTCTGGCCAACGGCTTTTCTTTGGTTTTTCTCGATCTCCGTGCTGCTTCTACATTGGACCTGACGTCAACTCACGGGCATCGAGGGGGCCATTCGCTAGTCACAGGGACGACGTCCACAGGCCTATCAGCTTTCTGCATATAACACCACCATTCGCCAGCTGCCACGACCACTACTTGTACGGTTTAACAACAACAGCAATGGCGACAACAACAACCGCCGCCATAACTACGACAACAACGACAACAAGAGCATAAGTTTGTATAGTTAAACAGCAGCAGTAGTTTGCTCGATTGGAAGCGTTCTGTATACATCTCTTTTGCTTGTTCGTACTACCTGCTTGGTTAATTCAAACAGGCGAAAGGAGGAGATGGTGGAGTTGCTGCCTGGGCGGACAGCCGGAGGCGTTGAGAACACGGGGGCACTCTAGGGGGCTATGGACTTGGTGATGCCAGAAAGGGGGGAACATATCCCTCAATTTTCGCACTCTTCTCAGTCCGTAAACGGGGTGTGGGGCTTGGGAATTCGAGGGTAAGTTGTCTTTCGCCGTTGGCTGAGAATAGAAGAGTCTCACACGGGAATGAGAAAGTACCGGTGGCGGAGCTGCTGCTAGCTCGAAGAATAGGAAGTATGAAATATGAGTTATGCGTTGCTCGGCTACATGAAATGCAAAGATGCACGCTACGCCAACGTTAGCACGACATTAACACGGCAACGGAACAACACAGCGTGCAACGTATATCGGTATATGTGAGCCCCTATGTCCGCGCAACAGACATTTCACAGGCTGTAGCCTTTTCTCAACCCGATGCTCCCCTGGTTGCCAGTTCTGACAGAATCACGTAAACAAAATCCTTTGTAGCAATACCAAATCTACTGCGAGACACACTCTGCGCCCAAGGAGGTGCACGATCACAAGCGTCGCAACGTGATCAGGAATTTGGTATCTACATTGAGCTCTCTTTCGACGCAGTGGTCGACAAAAGTACCTCACCAGTGTGGATGCATGCCATAATGATAGCAGAAACAGCAGGCAAAATTTTAATTTCTACCAAAGGGGGGGGGGGGTATGTATTGAGGACGAAGGCTAGCATGTAGAACAAGCTAACGAAAAGAACATAATGATGAAATAGGCCTAGGAATGTTTCAGTCAACGTTGGAATGCCCATTTGAGTCATGGAAGAGAGCGAAGTCGAATTAAATGCGCGAAACGAATGGCCGTCCGGGAAAATGTAATATTATGTTACCAATGCAAAGCATTGTTCATCAGTAGTCATTTGTCCCTGCCTGTGCACGTCCATTTATTATTTTGCTCCCGTACTTTCTTATTGATTAAATGTATATATATATATATATATATATATTAGTGGAGCCTACATAAGGTTTATGACCTGCATCTTCAGAAGACATTATCTAAATTCATAACTTGGGTGGTGATTATGAGTGTATAATACGTTTCACCAAGGCCCTTAGTGATAATAGATTCAGTAAGACTTATATATACATATATATATATATATACAATTTTTTATATTCAATAAGGCTTTTGCTGGTAAGCACAACGAGACTACGTGAGTGCATCTAACGGATCTATATAGCTCTATCCATGGTTTAACTCGTCGATAAAGCTGGAACTCTCGGCCCTACTCGGCTCGGTTTCCCTTTGCTAAACTTCTCGGAAGGCCCAGAACGGACATTGGAGGGTTTGTCTTAATGGACTCGTTCCGTAGACGTCGGGGACGCTGTGACGCAGCATTAGCGACACAAACAGGGACCAGGTCATGCGTCCAGTCAGTCAGAAAGAGTCAGTGCGATGCAGCTCTCCCTTGTCCAGGGTTACCAATCGCGAATTCGGCCATCTCCGCTTGTGACCCTGTGCAGTCTTGTCCCTGTGCCAGGCTGGTTCGCGACTAAGTCAGCAAGCTACCATAAGCACAACGAAAAGTCTTAGCTCTATAGAGATCAAGAAACAGCCACTTCTTCAGTAGATAAGATGGCCTGCTTCGCACCCGTCAGAAATATAGGACACTGAGATAGGCTTCGGCTCGCAGGCTAAACAGGTCGGCCATAATACAGCCGGGTGTGCGCACACGACTGTAATTTCTGTCTATCTTTCTCTGTCGACAAGCCGTCTTGTATTGGTGGCTAAATATGGAAGATCGAATAAGCGGTCTCAGAAAGCGGACCTTTCCGAGAGGCCCTGTGCGGACCTCCTGTGGCCCACTGAGATAGTCCCCTACATTGGAGGAGCATCATACAAAAATAAAGATGCTTGCCTTGAAACGAGGAAAAGGGAAAACTAGCGGCTACCAGTGTGGCACGCTACCAACTAGGCTTCACGATAGCTTGTGTATGGGAAGGTAGATGCGACCGCTCGCGCCTTGGCGGCGGCAGCGGCTTACTCAATCAACCTGTACGAATTGAAGCTGACTTTTCCACTATTTTCATCACTTTCAATATTAGATAAGTTGTTAACTTTGCAACAACTTATGCAAAGATGGACAATCACAGAAGGTGATTAGGGCTGCGTTACACAGACATCAGCTTCTTATTCTGTCGGATGCTATGGTTTACAACCACTATGAATCTACCGAGACGCGCTAACAGTATCTCGTCGCTCAAACAAAAACAAATAGCTCGTAATAAATTTGTCAGTGTAAGACTCAACTTTTTGGCGTCTGCGACAGTATTTCAATGTAAAAAATTATAAATTGATGACTTTCTGTTAAGAAATGTCAGTTAATACTTGTGAGATGAAACTACAAACGAGAAGTCTGTCACTGGGGCTAACGGGCTCTGATCTGAATATGAGCAATTGAAAGCAGATTACCCTGAACCCCACTTCGTCAATATAATAGTCATATTAAGACGACTTACTACGAATATTATTTAGTCGATTAGCTTAAAATGCTATATATATAGCATATATATATATATAGTTGTTGTATCTCATAAGCCATATGACATATTGAATGTTAATGGAACTGACCCAGCATTCACAAGGATCTTTGATGTTTATACTAAAACAAATGCAAACATCCTTTATAGATGGAGAAGTGGTAACTAATCCTTAAAAATGAGGTTTGTGGACGATGGCAAGAGTTGCACAAACTTTTTTGACCACGCCTTGGCGCCCCTCGGGGTCCCACGGGAGAGGAAAAGCTTCAGCAGCTGGGGAACGTCCGAAACACGCGATGACCCAAACAGCAGCATCAGCCGCTATCTCGGCCTGAAGCTGTTCGACTTACTCTATTCGCCTTCTCAGCAAATTGTCGAAATCACTTCAGAGAGAAAGACCCACCCGGAGACAGAAAGATCACAACGGGAGGCTGTTCCTGATGGCATGTGCAGATTTCACTGGCGCTGATTTACTCCAGGAGTACACACTCGCCCTGAACCCGTTGCGCTATGGGCTGCAAGAGTTACCGTTTTCTGCGGTTAACTTTGTTTATTAGTTCTTAGCTGAATTTGTTCCCGCTGCTATTCACGCTGCTGGTTCTGAGTGTGGTGCTATCGGTAGCGGAGGAACGAAACCAAGAGCGAGTTCGGAACCTCAGAATAGGGAAGCGGTCGAGAAGGTGACGGGCTAAGGTGAATTGTTAACGCGACCGCCAAGGATTGCTTTCGTGCTAAGAACATTTTCCTTAGCGAGATTTGGTTCTGAGGTGAGGGTTTGACAAACAGATCGGACGAAATGGCAGCCGCTATATAGCCGCAGATTGTGCTATATGATAACGCGAGCTAAACTACGAATGCGACCATTACAACGCGCAGGTCTCTGTCATCTCGACAATTTAACGAAAACTTCGAGTATCCAATGCTATGCCGCTTCCGGCGATATAATCTATGCGAGTGCACAACAAGCAAAAAATCATTTAGTTATACAGTGACAAGATAAACGTAATCCTCGCTTCAGGTTGCTTTATAATAAAAAGGATATGTGGATGGCAAAGGTTTTAATGCTTTTTTCCTAGGTGAGGAGGCGGATGTAGGCCTGGCCAGTGCTTACTGCCATTACAATGGGTATGTGTTGCGTGCCCGCAAGGATCAGCCGCCACACAAACGTGGCTGAGATGGCGCGGCATAAGCAGCTTCAGCGGGCGAGAAGAACAGGCAGGAGAATGAACGTCTCACGCCTCACAATAGCCTCAGGCCTCGGATCGCCCTCTCGTTGAAGGTTCGTCGGCGGATAAGTTGTCGTCATCGGCCAAAGAGTTCTCTAGGCGTCTCTGCAGCCTCGTTTCTGCTAGCGTCTTTGAATGCGTTACTGTCTGCGTGTCTGTCTGTGTATATCTAGGCGTCTGTGGGTTTGCGCGTGTATATATGCATGCGATAGGACGAGGGCAAGTGACTAAAGCTATTGCTTCACTGCTAATGTTTGCTGCTGCTCCCTGTCGACGAATCGCCCTCCAAAGAAGAAGAAGAAGAAGAAGAATTCCCCTTCAACCACGCTACCTTCAGCGTGCTGATGAGCTCGTGCGGAAATTTACTCGTTGTCAGTGTGATGCTGATAGTGGTGTCGTGGTTCCTCCACGCTGCAGGTTTCGTGAACCTAGTATAGCAAACCTGCAGGAAGCAGAAATACTGAGAGTGAGGTGGCAGGCGAGAGTTACGCATGCTATAAACGAAGGACTGCTGGCATGGAGTAAGGTACTGTCTAAGGTACTTCCCTGATGTTTCTTAGACAAGTTTCGAGAAGATGAGCTAATAGAGACCCTGATAGAGCTGAAAAAACCGGAGAGAAGCCCTTCTCGTAGAGGTAGTAATGCTATGGCGCCTTGCACATCGTCTTCGAATCGCACGAAAACGAACGAGAGATTTAGAATTGATGCTGGCCAATACTGGTTCTGCAAGAGCCATTGAGGCCTGGGATTGAAGCCAATTGACTAGCGCTATCTGATTCTTCCTTACATTCGTTTTTCATGATCTTAGCAGCTTCTGTTTAGCCGTTAAGTGGTTCGTTGTTGTCCTTTGTGTCTAAGGACCGACCTGCGACCTTCCACTTCCGCCAAGATAACATAACAGGAAACGAAGGAACCGAAAAGTGTACTTTATAGATTAGTTTCAATTGTTCAATAAGACTGTATCAGTAAAGTACTTATCGAACCTACTCAGAGGTGTCGCCAGACAATTTCTTTATGCACAAATACCTAACTAGAGAACAACATATTTTAACAAGCGCTTTTGAGAATTCCGTCTGATTGTGTTTCACACAATAATTAAGGTATCGTCAACGCTTAACGGACGGACCTCTATAACTTCTGCATATACCTTTTAATTGGCTCACAACCAGAGACTCTGTCCTGAAATTTTCATATCAGCCTATCTCAGAGTTGAACGAAAAATCCTATACAGTCATCTATTAGAGTTGACCTTTGGCGGCAACTCCTTGAAAATGAAGACATTATTGATACGAAGTCTGGCCTCAGTGGTCTCAAAGTTCACCTCGATGGTCTTTGAAGTCCTTACGCTAGCCACTCATGGCTCGAGTTCGAGAGATGACAGCCTGCCTTTCACCAATCCTTTCATAGAAAAGGGCCGCCCGTGTGGCCAATGTGGACAGAAGGGAGACTAGCTGCAGACCACAGGCCTGCTTAAAAGCGTCTGAGTGGAACTTCGCCGACGTCGCAGTTCACTAGCCAGCACGCTCCGTGCGCGTCTAAGCTCCTCACATCACTTCGGGCAGTTCTCCCAGCGGTCGTTGAAAGGGACCGCAAAGTCAGCAAAGTCTAAGTCAATGCCATCGCCGGCAACGATTGCACATCGCTGGTAGTGGCAGTCGCAGCAAATTTGCAAATTTCAACGCGTTACTTCTCCTGCTGGACACAGTTGACCGGGTATTCGACATTAGTTGTTGGAAGGAGGAGACGTTTACTTCAATGGATACTTGCCAATGCAGCGAGTGTCTGGCATCGAACGGCGGCGACGACGACGCCAGCTGTTATCGTATCAGGCTTAGAAAGATGTAAAGGAGAAGGATCGGGGCTGAAAAAGGCAAACTTGTGATGAAAAGCAGGCGACCGACGCTGGACGCATACTCCCGGCATTGGCCAGGCGAATTGCACGGCTTAACGATCTGAAGTCAATATGTGATGACGGCAGTTGTGAAACTGGTCTATTACTTGCCGCTATCTCTGCCATTACTTTCTGGCGGTCACTGTTGTGCGTACGAGTATGCTTCAATACACGTTTCGGGCGAGAAGGGCGAAGGCCGCTTCGAATGGAGGCGGAAGGCGGTTATCTGCAGTTGGCAGTATCGTATCGACTTTACAAGGAAAAACAAAAGGCAAAGTAGAAGACCCCCGCCTTGAGCCATATTAGACGCACAGCGTCAGTGCTGAGAGCCAGTTAAATGGTTGCCGTTGCTTCGAAGGAAGGGCTTACTACGGACATCGCCTCATTAATATATAACGCAATGTGATGGACCTAACAAATTCTCTATGTACGTATTTTTAAAATTCTCAAATCGGCTCCTTCATGTTGATATTAGTGTAAGCTTGGAGGAACATTGGAAGAGAAAGTTCGGCCGAAACGAGTGAGGGACAAGACAAGACTGACTCGTCTTGCAAATATGAAATGATGTTTGGCCTTCTAAGAGCCTCTAGGTTTCGGTTTAGTCGGTTTCGGCTGAGTAAAGGTGAATAAAGTTGTTAAAGAACCGAAACAGCAGCAGGAGCGGCAAAGTAAACTTTTTTATATTGCCGCTACCATCGTTCTCGTTCCGTCTTCGCGTCGTGGTTCGCTCCTCAGCGTTCGTTTACCGGCTCTAGTAAAGGAGTGGAAGAAGAAAGGGGTACACTGTCTGCCCCGCTACCACCGTTCGTTGCTTATGTGCCATGAAAGATGTAATAAAATCCTTACAATGACACCCCTGGGAGACGGGGTTCGCACCTTCAACAGTGGTGGCAGCGACCCTGGCTGCAGGGAGGGCCGCGGGAGTCCAAGCTACCGTGAACGTACCGGGCCGAAGCAGGGCTTTAGAGGTCGTCCACTCTCGCGCCCGCTTTACCATCATCGCGGCCATAGCATATTCAGAAGCTGCAACACAATCTTTACCTGCTTTTGCTTTTTTGCCATTCCTCACATCATGCAGCGGACGTGGGTGGCATCAGCATGGGTACTACAATGATTGCACTGGACTGGTCGTTTGGACGCGAGAAGTCGCAGCGGTACTAGAAGCGGTAGAAGAAGCAACAACTATTATTGCATCTAGAAAAGGCGCAGTTCTGCATGATTGTTGTGTTGTGCATCGTGGACGCTATACAAATTTACAATGCGTGTTATGGTCCCTTCGCCATGTCGGGCTTCGGTGAAAGAAAGACGGACTGTAGTGTTGACGGCCCAACACAATACTGTGCGGATCCGTGCATTCGCGAAGGACTCTGCATCACTGATAGATGGAAGGCTGAACTCACTTTAATCTATGAAGTCTCGAGCGAGAGACACGACTCCATTTGGATACATATTAAATTCATTTATGCAGTAATTAAGATGAAGGCGTTATTTAAACGAAGGCGAGTATAAATACGAATCCGATGTGAACTAAACATCTATCATAGGAAAATGTTAAGTCATGTTTAGTGGTAACTTGATTCAAGTATGAATCCTGTGGTACGAGAATTTGCCAAATTTATCAACGACAAACTCTTCCACTGCTTCTAACTTCTAAACGCTGCATTACGCCTATATTTTACTATTATACTACTAGAGAACTGACTATTTCTGCTCTTCGATCAAAGTTGCTTCTGCAAAAACTTTGTTCTAATACTACCCAGTTGACTTATCAGCACGCCACGCACAGTAGATAGCCGCACTTCACAAACCCCTTCTATAGACTTGTTAAGCATTAGGATGACTTTTGTTTTTTATTCAGTCGCGCATTAGAGCTCCAACATTGTCGTAGGTGAATTATTTCGAAACTGTTTGTCCAAAGCCGGAAAGGAACAGATCTGGTTTGACCTTTGTACACAGCCATTGCGATCAGATTTACATCCTGTTGTAAACTAGATTTATGCAAAGCGACAAAGATCTTGAACTATTAAGGGGAAGCCAGCAAAAACATATCTGCTTCTAAATTGCTACAGTGGATACCTACTGCCGCTGTCGCGAAGCCGACCGCGATGATGCGATTCCTGCAATGGATGGTCATCAAGGTCACCAGTTATTGGAGAACTTGGACTAAATTTGGCTAAACTAGACAGCGCTCGACGATGTACGCCCTGGCTATTTCTAAAGGACTGGTGCGTACAGGTAACGAGGCCGGGTGACTATTGGAGCGAAGGAGGAACAAAGGCCTGTCTGGAGAAATGGTTTCGAAACCGGGGAGAGGTCTTCTTTGCGTATATCGATTAATAAGTAGCTACAATAGAGTACGACAGTAGGCTAGGTACTCCTGTTCGTTGATCGGGTTCGGTAGAATGGGGAGGAAAGAGTACACATGCAGGGCTGCGAGATAAAGAGAAAGAGAGCAAAAGAGACTTGAAAAAAAGAGTTCGAGAGGGAAGTGCATGGGTTGTGTATGTGTACGCTGTTAGCTCGATAGGGTAAGCACAACACGCAGGCAGGCTGACTAGCTGGCAGCGGACGACGTGGCCCCCTTGTATAATACTTTCGCTGGTTGTAGCTGAACGAAGGGATTCAGCTAGATACAATACATAGTACTCCTATATCCAAGACGATAAAGAAAATGAAGAGAAAGAACACGAGCGAAACAACAGCGGGCTGAGAGGGCGGCAGCTGGCTGACAGACAGCCTCACACCGGCGTAGACTATGAGGTCTTCAAGGCCTCGTCGAAGCTCACTCGTCGAGAACTACTATGGCGCAAATATACGCACCCTATACACTGTAGATTTGTACTTATAGCATAGACTATGTTGTCCCAATTCGCCTGTTACGATCTTGACGATAAGTGAAGCAGTGCTGGCTTCTGGCGTACTCCTGCTACGCAATACCTAGTACACAACACTCCGCTGACGGCCCCGACGGTTAAATCGTGTCGACTTAAAACTGCCGAACTCAGCGGAATCGAGGAGTTGGAAATACTGGCCAACTGAACTGGTGTGTTGCGTTGCTATCACTGTATGCTACGAGAAAATAGCAGTCGTTCAGGACTCGAAAGAGGTGATCCACACCGAGGCACAGCACATGTGGTTCTTTGGGCTTAGAGACTGCTCACGATAGGAATGGGATAGGCAAAACTCGTAGACTAGAGAAACTCCGCCGGCTCTCGTGCACCCACACTTCTAGTGCGGACAGTGCTAGAAAAATAGTCCCGATTTAAAGAGCAACAGCGGAAGCTACTGGGAGTTGTAGTAGTGGCGACACTGCCTAGTTCACGACTGACGCATTAGCGGATAGAAGGGGAGAAAAAACGGGGACAACTTGGCTTGGTGGAGACCGCAAGCAGCCGATGCACTACCATACTCCATGGCTGTAGCACGGTAGCTTATACGGGTGAAAGCTCCGGGATTTGATGCTGACCACGACTGAGTTCCTTCTGGTCGCCGCATTTGACTGTTTTCGCCGCCTTTTGTCTCTCCCCGCCGCTTTCGCTTTAACTTGATTTTTGCCTTTGTCTACTTTGTATTCAAATGTGCAACTTGTGATTGAACCCCGAAGCTAGCCGATTAACTTGATAAATTCACAAAAAAATTGCTCGATCTAATAGCAAACTGACCTGCTTGATTTTATATAGCAGATACAAGGCTGCCGAAATAGTGGAAAAATCGCAGTAGTCTCTGGGAAAGGCTAGACGAGACAACTGCAACTACTACGACCGGTGTAGCAGCGGCTGTATGGTAGGACTGAAATAAGGAAATAAAAGGGCTATTTGTGTGAGTGCTCCTATTCGATTTGCTAATCAGGCCAAAAATCGGATAGGGCTTGCCAGACACTGCGGCAGTGAGTGGGTGATTTTAACAACAGCAAAAAGGCGCTACGCATGATATGCAAAATGGAAAGTAGTATAGAACGAGGTGGCTTCGTGTAATGACAAGGTCGATTAAGTCGTGAAAAAGCCAAAATCTACATAGGAAAAAAGTAAGTTAGAAAAGTTTAGTTCGTAAAAGCAGACGTCCGCTAATGTCGTACCACAGTTGTGGTGATACTTTAGCGTTTTCTAAAATGCTTTTCACACATTGCCTGCCAAACGTCTTTCAGAACATATCAAAGTTTCAAGGACACTGTTTCATACCTTCACTGTTGCAATTTTTTAGGCATTCCTAGTAAACCTTACCTCCTCTTTTAGCTTTAGCTGAGCTCATATCGAACGACTACGAGAATCCAACGCACATACAAGCGTCGTAGATAAATCGGTTGTATTTCACAAACCGCAACGCCAACGTCCGTTAGTTCTGAATATGCCAATACCATCTAAAGGAGAAGATAGAATACGCTTACGACTGTGTCAGACAGAATAAATATCGGTAAACGTGATCCGTCCGAAGTCCATATGAACTTTTTGCTCGAACTCTGCTTATCACACTCAGTCCATCTTCCAACTGCAATTGGCAGGAATGGGGCTTGGCAAAGTGAGTTTCGGACGAGGCAGGTCAATGTGTTTTGCCGTAGGCGATGCGAACACTTTTTTTTAACCCTGGCATGGTGGGTGCGGGATCAGTTTCGTAGCTGGAAGTGAGTAACGGCAAAAGGGGATTGATGGGAGCGCAGATTCCGCGGGCTCGCCCGTGAGTCTGTTATGAGGGACAGCTTCGCTTTGACATTTCGCGTGGATGCACACCACAGAGAGGAGTCGCCAGTCGTCAGGCTGCTAGTGGAGATCTCCTCCTGCCAAATAAAGCACGTATTAATAGTGAACAAACTCTTTTTTAGCATCTCGTCGCGCAGACGAAAAGGATCCATCCGGTCGACATCCCGGCGGCTACTGTTGAATTTAGCGGAGGCGGACGCCCCACAAGTGAGAGGAGCGTACCCCCGGAGATGAGACCAGAAACTCTCTGCTGCTCCTGCTGCTTCCTCTCTTACTAGTTGTGCTGGCCGCGTTGTTTCGCTGCCCTTCGTTGCGTTGCATCACTCTTTTTCCCATCTCAGACGCCACCCAC
Source organism: Varroa destructor (assembly GCF_002443255.2). NCBI lineage: Eukaryota > Metazoa > Arthropoda > Arachnida > Mesostigmata > Varroidae > Varroa > Varroa destructor. The sequence goes on along the minus strand of NW_019211456.1, from coordinate 40,157,615 downwards.
AACTCGGTTTTCGTTCTTCAGTTTGAGCTGCAGTACGAACCGTAGCGGGTGCTAGCTCCCCCGTCGCCGTGCATACCTTCAGTAAGTATATGTATGCTGAGTAATTAGCGAGGCTGCAGACTGCGAAGGGCAGAGCAAAGAAACAAGGCCCATGGCCTGCGTTGGCGTCGTGGCCTCGCCCGCGTGCAGTTCTCTGCTCCTTTCAACCGAAACAGTAACTACACAAGCTAGAGCGGTGCATACACTGTCCCCGGAGAAATTTTACACTGTCCGGTCGACAAAGCGGTGTGAAGACGCGGGGCGTGAAAGCATGACCATCATTAGGAACCGCTTGACGGCTACTGATGCCAAAGAACAGGCTAACTACCTTAGGTCGTGAGTTCGAAAATCGCAGTAGGTAAGATCGGCTGGACTATGTAATGGCAGACCACTACATAGTTCATAGTGCTTTTAAGTCTGCCGTGAAACTTCACAGACGGATATATTATTTGAGAATATTTGTTTGGCTATGTTAGAAAAAGAGTGTTCCATAAAATAAAGAGGTAACTTAGAAAATAAAGCATTTTCCTAGTAGGATCCTGAGCGTCAATATTCGTGTTATTCCTAGAAGTTGAAATTTACAAAAAAAAAGGGACTTCGACAGCTACTTTAAGCTTACTTGATGTAACTGTATAAGAAACGCTGCTGGGTGCAGAAGAGTAAGCGTAGAATTTTTTTCCTTCATAGTTATTTCCAGTTGGCCTATGACAGTAACAATTCGGGACATTTTAACTTATCACGCATGATATTTTAAGTTCAAAATTATGTGGCTTTTTATTATGGACTAAGCTATCGGTGCGAAAAACTGCTATTTCGCTTAGCGCGATCGATGGGGCTATCGAAATGCTGGAACAAACTATAAAATTGTAAAAGGTAATAACGTAACTTTCTTCGATACAACAGAGAAAATTACTAAATATTTTATCTAGTCTGTATGGCTGCATGACAATAAGAGATCAAACAGGCGACCGTCGACCATAATATGTGCTTAACACTGATAAAAAAAAAATAACCGACATATATTTTCGAAAAAATCGGGGTTGTGTTTGCCGATCAAGCTACCTCTCTACCTGGGCCAGATATTCACTAATAATTAACTCAAAGATAATGTTTGGATCAAACACTTCGTTTACTATTATAAAGAAAACTAAAACATACCATAGTTGGACGATCGTAGTGGTCTAGTAATCATCCTTTGTCTGCTGAATGTTCTTCGTGTTTAGATAAGTAATAAGGGACATGCATAAGGCTTTATAGCTCAAAGTTTATTTGGTTGATACGATCGTGATAGCAGTCCCGGCTTTTTTAGTAGTATAAACCCATGTTACTGTTTAGGTCTCCAAGTCAAGCAGTTGTTGTATAGTTTAGTAAATTTAATTAAGACGTTGATTGCTTTTCGAATTTTTCTAGGATACTAAATTCAGCGTTCAAAAGATGTATCGTTGTCCTACAACTAAAGGCTGTTTCAGAATTTCGCTAGCCTAATCGGAACCTTTGTAATACCAAAGTAAAAGGTCCTTGGTCATAATAGGAAACAAGTCTATTCCAAGCGTGATTATTTAATTTTCGTTTTCCCTTATAATTTGTTGTTTGCTGGCTCACATTAGTGGAAGGAGCAAAAACTCTTCGACATAAACATGTCTTTGCAGGTCCACTAGAGGCTGTATTCATTACGTATTTCTCAAAATGTGTGCCGATCTGTCTTTTTCACGCATTTTCAAGCTTTAGCTCTAATCTAAGGTATTCGTGATTCACGTATTGATTGATACCGTTTTATTTCATGAGATAATTTGTTACGAAGGGGATATTATGGTTACGCATTGTTGAAGATACGTTGGAAAGATTTACAGCGGTCGTTAAGAGGTACAAGATGTCTAATAGTGATGACACATACGGCAATTTGGACAGTATATACATTGAAATATATATGATTTTTGAAACAAGTGATTCTACTGAGATATGACTATAAGGAGAGATGCAGCCTGCTCATTAGCCATTTGCATTCCAACAGCCGAAAAATGAACCTTTCCAGCTACTAGAAAATTGTTGGCTTTTGTTCTGCTTCGTTGAGTGCTGGAGTCAAGGGGTAGTTTAGTTGCATAATTGATATGTGCACAAAGCTGGATGTTTGCTATTACTTCTTTCTGAAATTAACAAATATTCTAGATACAACTTACTGTAGGACGTAGAACCCTAAATCCCGCTAGTAGTTGAAGAGGATTTACACACAACCTGTGTGTGCCCATCCAACGAATTGCCCATTAGCGTATTTCCTCAGCTCAGACGTTCAAATGTAACTAGACCCAAGTGTATAAGCAAGTATAAAGAAGAAGCGAGGCATATCGACTATGTGCATTTTTCAAATTTGGCTTTTGGCAATAAACGGCACTTTGGTCGCTTCGTTATGAAACAGCCAGTTACTTCAAGCCGAGTCGACCCACAAAAGGATCGGTGGGATCGGGAAATAGTAATTCGGGTGTAGCTTTTACCTCTGTGTCTCAATTAATCTAGGCCTTCTTTGACCTTCCTAAATTGTTTCTCCATTACCAAAAATAGGCTACTAAGGTGCTAGCTCTCTTAGGCAGCGCTAACACACAGTTCCGCCGCTCTCTACCCTTCTAGCAGCGGGGCCTCGTCGTCACCGGCCTCCTGGATGCTTTCGTGGTTTTCAGCTAGCGCCCCACTTGGCCCTCAGCAGCCACCGACAACACTTACACTTGCTTGCGTTACTTTTCCTATCGTCTGCCGCACTAGCTTAGCCGTTGACTGACTGTAGGTATATGTGTACGGGCATGAAAAGGCTGCAACTTTTTGCACTTTTGCACATAGCAGCAGCCTAGAGGGTGAGCCTGTTTGGGTGACCTGAATATTTCGGGCAAGCGGAAGGGTTCCGCAAGTGACTTGTTAGCAGCAACTTTTTACGTCGTTGGATCTTTTTGGCTTTCGTCTATGTGCCCGTTGCCCTAACAGACTGATCAAGTTATATTTAAAGGTAACTAGCGTGTGTATACGACTTGCTGTAAACACGTATCGATCGAGAACGGCATTGAAATGAATATGCCCATGGTAACTATATCTTCAGTTCTTACCACGAACAGAACGAGACAGGGAGCGAGCGTTTGCAAACGTTGGTATAGTTAAATTTGGCAACAAGTATAATTTACCTGCAGGACGCCTAGCGCCATTAGTAATCAGGTGCACGCTACTGTGTTCACTATTTGTGCTATAACTGTTTTGTATCGTTTCTTCTTCAGCAGCGCCCTTTATAGGGTCTTACTTATTAAACGAAAATAGCCTTTTGTTGTCATTATCGAATTTTCGTCATAGACCCCACTCTAAGGCACGATAGTGCATTGAGTCGTGATCGCAGTAAACGTCCGGTGCCATCAGCGTCTCTAACGTTAAATGCCTCGTTCCTCGAATACGGGTTCTAACGACTTATTTTTCTTGGGCTATGCACAGTCAGCAAAAGTGAAACTAGGCTAGTGGGCCTGCTATTGGCCCGCAACATACACGAATCTCGTAAGCCTCTATGCGTCGACATCTTCGAACTGGTGGCAGCAGGTTTAACAGCAGAAGTTAAACAGCTTCATTACAAAGTATCCTTCTTGGTTCTGCCACAGACTCCGGGCTACCGACCTAAACTGTGTGTTTTAACAAAACTTCGTTATCTCACCTCTTTTTTTCCTATTCTCTTTAGACGCATTTTGCACAACCTGGTAGGAGTGTTCTGCACTGTACATAGATGAAGGTAGAGGCGGTACGATTCTGCTGGCTACTACCAGAACCATCTATTGGCCGTAATGTGGCAGCGAAGGGAACTGCGGGGGTGGGTAGGGGGCGAGGCAAAGAACAGTGGATTGGGGTAGCTCGCTTAGCTCACCAACGGTCGTTGTGTTTAGTCTCTGCGGCGTCGACCAAACGACGAGGAGCCTATAACCGGTGCCGAGTGGCCTGGTCTGACATTGGCCAGGCGCGAGCTTAGTCATTTTTTGAGGAAAAAAGGAGTTCACTAAAGAGAAAAATACGAACGAACCGATTCAAAAAGGGTCGAAGGGGGGAACAACTACTTATAGGGGCCGAAAAAAAGAGACATAGTAGAAATCGTGTGTCAGCCAGCCAGCCTGCCTGCCTGCTTGGCCGCCCGTGCACCCGAACGTGGTAGTTTTCAAGTCTGCCTGTCCCTGTAGCTCTTGACGGGTCTCTGCTTACGAGTGTGTGCATAGAGCTGGATGCGGTAGAGGTTCGAGCTGAAGCAAAAACTGGGGGGTAAGCGACTAGTGGAGGACGGCGAGAGAGAATTTTGAATATGTAATTTTTAGTCGAAAAACTCGTGTTTCGAGGGAAATGCGCGCGCGCCTGCCCGCGAAGGTTTAGCTGCCTCGTCGTTGTTGCCGCCGAGCGGTAGCCGCAGCACGAGCAGGCGCTGGAGAAAAAGGGTTGTATGTCAAAAAGGAGGGCGAAGAATAGGCCGACACTTTTTTCACGTTCGTCTCTTCGCGTTCGCGAGAAAAAGGAAGAGGTAATATGAAAGCGAGCAGAAGAGATAGTAAGCGCAAGAACTGCTTCTACATTTGCAGACTCCCACACGACCACCTAACCCATCTTTTTCTCTCTTCCCGTCTCCCTCTTCCAGTCATCTCTCCATGACACTTTTGCGTTCTCTCGTTTTATCTCCGTTAGTTTGATTCTTCCTGTTCTCGAACGAGCTCTGCATGTGTGGCCTAGTTCGTTCTTTGGGCTTGCGCGCGACCGCCCTGACCCCCAGGACGCTACCCTCCGCCTGCCCCGATGAAGGGTTTAACAATATTTGGTGTCGAATGGGTAACATGGCGGAGCAGCAGCACTCGCAATAGTAGTTGTACTAACGGTGGTACGAACGGGCTCAGACTAGCCTGCTAGCAATGAACGACGCGTAGCCGACAGCGTTGAACAAGCACCGTTCACCTTCCTGGGTTCTCTTCGAATCGGCTTGCACTCTCTTTGTCAGTTGTTGGCGTATTTCGCCGGAGTACGAGGTAGAAAAGTGGCAGTAGCCCTCTTCACCACTGGCAGCCTTCAGCGTTGTGGCATCTACATATAGTATTATAGTGAGTAGTAAGTGCCGGGGCTAAACGGAGGAAAAAACTAGAGAGCTGGCAAGATCAACTAAGCTGGTCCGCTCTAGAGCCTGTACCTTGTGTGTTCTTGTTGCTGCTGCTGCTGCTTATGAAAAAATCGCAAACGCTAGCCCAACCCAGTTCACTGAATTTTTCTTCTTTTTTTTTTCTTATTTCGCGCTTTAACTTTAGGAATTGCGGCCGTTAGCTGTCGGATTGTTAGCGCTAAAGAAGCGGATGATGTACTTGGAAAAAAAAGTCGAGGGTGGGTGACCGGTGTTCCTTGGGGGGGATCGAGCGAATAGCGGGAAAGCAGAGAGACGCGAACGGGCAATCATGGAAGAGCTGCAGTGGTGGTCGCAGCCGTCGATGCGCGGAATCTAAAGGGCGAGCGGCCGCACGGGCGTACGATGACGAAACGGCGGCAACGAGAACCAGCGATGACGACCCACGCCAGTAGAAGGAAAATTTGATTTGCCCTCACGCCGCACCTCGTATGTTGTACTAGCGGCGGCGTTTGCTGCGGAGTGGGTCTGACTGCGACATCGTGCCAATCAGTTGCTGGATAAACTAACCAACTGTGATACGATGAACGTGGATTGATCGGCTTTCAGAGATTGACGAGGTTGCGCGTTGCGCTAGCAACAAATCGAGAAGGAGCAGCGTTCATATGTCAGCGCTAGCTGACGCCGTTACTAAAGTCACTGTTTTCGCTGGTGGCTTTGTGATTGTACTTGAATCACAGCACCAAGGCGGATTAGTTCACTTCGTAGCTAAACTACTTTTGAAAATCTATAGAGAAAGAGTATGGTAGAGGTGTAAAATGGGTTTCGATTACTATTTGAGGTCATGTTGACATTGTACGCATGATTACTGCAGCTAGTCCTACGGAGCCAATATAATAAATAATGAAACAGGGCCGGCACTTCGAGGTGAAAGTGACTAAATACGGAAGGATGACTTTCTATGCATTACTAATATACTTGACACAGGCTAAAAAAAAAAAAGGTCGAGCCGAACTAAAGCTATCATAGTACTCTTGCAAGCAGTAGCCGTACAACTACATTCGTTCAAACAGTGATGTTTTCTTTAGTTTGCTTAACAAATTTATTGAACTTCCTAGCGAAAGATTTCCATTGCCCGCGCGTTGACATACGCATACCGTTATTACGTGCATTATTTTTTTCACTTCTTTACGTCGCGGCAACGTTCTGTACAGCTGTATTTAGAGAATCATACTCTGGCCAATACATGACAAAATGTTACGTCCAAGCTTCTACAAAAACTATCGTCTATGTAACTTTAGCAGCGTTATGCAGTGTTCGATACTATACCTTTTACCAGAACTAATTATCCTCAATACCTAAGACCTTGCACCCTCTAACCCAATATAATTCGAATGTTGCATACGTTATCAGTAGAGGGCTTATTAAAGATGTCGTTTGGCAACGTTTACCTTTACGCGGATTAACTTTGGATTAAATTAAATTATCTAATCGGAAAATATCAATCTAATGTTTTTTTCTCACAACTTATCAGCGACTGCGCAATAAAATATGTAAGGCGGCAATATACTAAAGTTTACAAAAAGAAAAATGAAGCGTCGAAACATAATATGACGGAAAAGCAAGTGATTTCGTCCTTTCATAATGGTATCATCGGCAGCGAAAGAGAGATAGAAGTACCGCTTGTGTAGGTACCTTTTTGTTCGCCATCGTTCCGACGATAATGAATTAAATTTTAGCCTAACTTCCTCAAAAACTGGAGTGGTCAGAAAACAGCCAATAGGCCAGTGACTCTTTTCAAAGAACGCGCCAACTCGGTGGAAATCCCGAGTTTATTTGCATAAGGAAAATACCTTGAAGATGTCATACTACCATTCTTAAGTTAAAGGAAATCGCTTACGAGTTTCGAGGTGGTTATCTCCTAGCTAGCAAACTAGCCTACTCCGTAATTTATTCGAGCAGTACAGTGGTCAGTCACTTCGAGGGTTTCGTTTACTTCTTTGACCGGTCTTTCTTTCATTTTCTTCTGAGACACTTTGAAATGGTAGGATTTCGAATCTCACTTAGCACGAATTGGAGCTCAAGAGGTCTGTCTACCCTGCTACAGCCGCGAGCGAGCAGTGATCGAGCATATGATAACAATGGCACCGGCGAAGCCAACGGGTAGTGACGAAGAAAGCTAAATAGTTCGTATTAGCTTCTCTTTCTCGTATAGTTTCTTTTTGCTCATATGTGTTCCTCCGTTTTATCCCGAACTCGCCACATCCGACCACTCAACCAACGAATTCGACGTGTAAACGAGGCGGCCGACGAGAAAGAGGTTAGTCCCGATTTCTGCCGAAACTGAATCACCGATGTTTCGTGGACAAAGGCGGAGAAGAAGAAGAACGAAGGGACAACTCGAGGCGGGCGGTGGAAGAAAAAAGAAGTGGAAGAAGTAGTATGGTTGCTAGACGTGGTGAGGGTGGTGATACTGTCAGGACGATGGGATACAGTGTGGCAGAGACGGACCACGATGGGAATGGCGGGAAAGACCTCCTGGGAACGGCCGACCAGCTAGCTGACAGTGAATGCCCGATGGCCGAAAAAGACGAGTAGACGTGAGAAGGAAGAGGAAGAATTCTCCATTGATTTCCGCGAATGGACAGTGATATGATCTGATTATAGATACCCAGTCGACTTACACGCAGAAGAAGCAGTGGGAGAACCGGATCAGAATACATTTCCGATTCAGCCCAGTAAGAACGCCCATGCACGCCGGAGTGTAGTAGCTACATACATGCAGGCACTGCGGGCTCGAGTGGGCTCCTTCACAAAAGGGTATCCGAATCCTCGTGGCTAAGGAAACGGCTTGGCTGGAAGGCCCAAAACAAATTGATGTTCTTAACCTTTGGATAGGACAAGAGCAATCCGGCCTCATCTGAATTGATTCTAGATGAAAAAGCTTATAGTCAATAAAAGTAGACTAGTACTGCTGTATTTAAAGGTATAACAATAGCTTTAATAGTAATCCTTATTATTATTATGAATGGGAACGATAGCAGTTGACGACATGGCCATGGCTGCAACTCTTGCAAAAAATGTGGATTACATGTGAGAGTAATCAGGTCTAAGGCAATGAGCAAAATATGCCCAGGAGGACAAATTTAGGTGAAAATGTAGTAAGTTGATGAGATCATATTGGCACCAGCAAATCTGTAATGCCAACTTCCGGCTGAGGTTCTAGGACAAACCGTACAATCTGAGCAAGTTAGCATTCATTGAACTTGTTCAAGGGTGTTTAATTTCTATTGCGAACCTGTTAACACTTGTTCCTGGGCTTTTTAATAGTATTAATTTTGTTTCTTAGAACACCCAATTACAAGTAGAAGTACTGACGTCTACGAAGCTGTTCGTACTGATCACGTTGCAACACAACGTTTCGTTAACCTCTACGTCGCTATCCCTAACACTGCACTAAATACACGGCAATTTGCACAGCTCTTTTTTATAAGACAAACAAGTTTGATTTGTGCATACAACAACTGATATACAACTTAAATCGTCCGATGTATTTTGAGCAACTTTTTACATAACGCTTCTCAGCAGGGGGTTTCGGGGTGCACTATCAAAAGTAGATACCTGGGCACATTCAATAATGCCTCTCTAATCTATGAAGAACTGTAACATCACACTACGATGGATCTATACTATATCTTTAGCTTGGCCATGCCTTTTTGGTGCCAGAGGGTCACAATACTGTTTCACGGCACGTTTCTTTTCTGATAATATCAATAGTACATTAAATTGAACAACAGCATCCAAGTGGCTAGTAATCAGTAAAAAAAAGAAGTAGTCGTTATGCAAATCACTATCGGCGGAGAGCGAAACTCCAAGAAGTCCCTCGGGACCTCCTAAGATATAGTTTTTACCCTTTAGTCCTTCGGCACGTATGGGTGCAAGGGACAAAAGTGCTTACGTTGCTTCCGTCGAACACTTTACGAGAAATACCCAGCTCGTGCTCATTCTTTACCCTCAAAAAGCCGCTTCATCGTCTCCCAAGAATCCTCTGTGTCGTCTTCGATGTCCTATGGTTTTTCAGGCCTCGTCGCTGGTCGGTTCAGGCGGCGGCATGGATCCGATGTGTTGCAGCAATGGAACACAAAAGTAACGAAGAAGAAAAAGGCAAGACTGACTGGACAAGCCGCCGAAGGCTGCGTTCCCTCTCAGATTTGCGGCTCTTGATCGCACAGATCGGAGAAAAGAAGAACCAGACGGAAGAACAACGGCTCCAAAACGTGGTGGCCTTAGAAAAAAGAGCGAACGTGAGAGGAGCACAAAGGATATCTGTTGGGTTTGTAGGGGGAAACTCCAATAGGGAAGGAAAAAGGTTCGGGTGCCCATGAAATGGCTGCTGCCGGGGGATGCTTGAATTGTTCGGAAGGTGTGGGGCACTCGAGGGGCTGGGGAGAGGGCAGGCAGTGAGCCCTTGGAAGGGAGGTCCATGAAACGGTATAGTGACTGACATGCAGGAAGACAGACAGATTCCCTTCGCGATTTGAATATCCACGTCCGCTTGCCTTGTCGCCTCAACCTCCCGCAGCCTTTCTTTTCTTTATCTCCCTCATCTGCGCGACTTCGTCAAAGTATTAAGGTTCCATACCACAGCTCGGTTGCCAATCACCGTCTGGCAGCGTAGGTCAACCCTACCTAGTTGCCTGACCTTGTTCAGTGCAAGAGCGAGGATGATATGACTGCAAATCCTATTTAAGGATTCAATGGAAACAATTTTCCATTATCAACTTGCTTATTAAATTTAACTCTATGATTGAAGGCCTGCTTTTTTTATAATTTATTTAACAAATCATTGGAACGTGTTCGTTTCATCATCTGTACATAAAGAACGTCAATCGATAGTAACACAAAATGCTGCTGTTATTAGTTATATAACATACACATAGAATGCTAGTTAAACTGTATTTTTTTTCATGCTATATACAAGAAACAGAGTTAAAGGCACGGCGAATTATAGAATATTCAAAGCCTCCTCCATGCGACCAAGACTGGTCAACACGAGCTTCAGTAATGGCTGTCGTGCGAGCGAAAGAAAACTATGGGGGTATGCTTGTGGTCATACGGGAGGGGTAAAGTGTATTGAGGGGAGGGGGGGGGGTCGTCTATTGCTGTTCTGATTGACGCGCGAGGAACGACTGGCCACAAAAGCGCACTACCATGGTTCTTCCTCCCTTTCTTTCTGCCTGAACAACGCTTGAAATAGAACAGAAAGGAACGGAGAGAAAATTCGATATTATAGGAATTCCTATTACAACCCAGCAGTCAACAGTAGATGAACAACGCCGCGTCGTGTAACACGCCGGTCGGCGCTGCCAGCGGTAAGGTAACTGCAAACGGCCAAGCGGCCAAACGGGAAGTAGGTCTATCCGAAGTAGGAAAAGATAGGACTCTGTTCCGAACGAAATTAATAGTAAAAAAAAACCTGTTGGAGCCAACGGGGTATATCTTCTGAGCGTAGACACACAGCCGTTCTCAATGAGAGCAATAATGGCTACCAAGAGGAGAGCGCGTCAAGCTAGCGGCAGCAGGAGCAACACATACTCACTCAGTCTGAGCAAGTAGTGGAGTAGTATCCATCTCATCTAAAATGTGAATTCAGGCAGCGTCGAGGGTGCTACGCTTCGTTGCCACTGTCCTGACGAGGGCAGCGCTTCGGATCGGAACAGGGAGAATTCGGGCAGATCTATATGGTATATAAGTGCTTAACAGGTTGGCTGGCAGGGGTACTGGGGCAAAGTAAGAAGCGGCACAGTAAGATTCGAGCCATAAACTGTTTATTTAAACTGTAGGCTGTGCTCCGAATATACAAAAATCCAGTCGTAAACGTACTAGGTACAGTATCTACTAACATTTTAGGTTAGGGATAGGAACATGTGGCGATGATGACTGCGTTTGCAAAATTTGTAACTTCAATAATGTATATGTCTCATCGTGACTTATGCGGTACGTTATCAATAGAAAATTGAATTTAATATAAGCACAAGCAAATATTAGAAGAATGTTTCTAGCGATACTCTAAAACTTCGACAATAACGTGTGCTTAAATCTTATTTATTTACATCACAACAATACTAACCTTTTAAGAAGATCAGACCCATTTTTTGATTGAACAAAATACTCGCAGGCCGCAGTGTTTACTGTTAACGGCTAGGTGTAATTTACTTTCGATGAAATCTATGTATTCCTTCCTAGTTCATTGTTCTTAGGTATATCTTTCTCTATAATCTATTGGACAACTCCACCTTATTTCAACTTCAAAATGCTCTAGTTATTTTGCGTCCAAGCGTACGTCGTTGTTAATCTATAAAAGATAGACAAACATCGACGGGATTGATAATTTGTCTATATTGTTGCATGTAATGTGCAATAGCCAAAAGTGTTTTATCTTAGGAGATCAAGGCCTGAAGTCGCGTACAATTGGCAGTCGCTATTTTCTGTTTTCCGTGAGCTGATGACAAACAAATCGTGATAAGGACGTTACGGAACGATGTAACGTGTAAATATTGGTCGCGACAACAAAGGCCAACTCTGCAGAACACCACACTGACGTACACACACACACACATGAGACATAAAACGTTACAGAGAATGGTCGGCGGTCTGGAATTTTCTCAATTTCGCACCCTCTTCGCGCTTCATACGCCTAAATGCCCTTGTGATTCCCTTCACAACTCACCCTCGCTGGCTGGCATTGCCGTTCGTCCTGAAATTCACGCCCTTTTTTTCTAGTCACTCACTGCCTCAGTCAATATCCCCGTGCTCCTTACCCCTGCTTCGAATGGTAGAATTCGCTAGTTTTCTTTTTCATTTGACTGCTTTCGCCTTCCGTCAGTTTTCCCGGCTTCTTTCGGATCGGGGATTCAGACCGGCTCAAACAACAGTTCTTAGGGCACTGCAGCTGCCCCAAGATCTTTCATCGTTGTCTGTCATCGTCGACGGTTTTGTCGTCATTTCAAAGCGAAAAGCGAACACAGATGACGCACACCAACGAAATGGCCAGACTGGGTCATGCGACCGAGTAGCCTGCTGAGTTCCAATCCACAGTCATAGAAGCTTTGGTAGTAGTAGTTGTAGTCTGTGCAAGTGTGAGCGTTTCGATGTGCGAGTGTGCATGTGTGAATTGTACTATATGTGGGTCTTCTGATCACTGTCTTCGATCTAAGTTGAGCTGATGAGTACGATCTTGTCCACCGTCGGCCTGAAGGTGGGAATGTAGGACCCCGGCTGCTGCCGCAGCTCTCGCTCCTATTTCCCTCGAAAGGATAAGGCGAAAAAGAACCTTATACGTTTTCCTCTTCTTCTTTTTCTTCTTCGGTTCGGCAGGCTCTCTCCTGCCGGCACTCAACGGGTCTTCTTCGCCGCCTTTTTTACGTCTCCGATGCCTATTCGCAGCTATCCGTTCCCCTGACACTCTACCACAGCTAACACCAGTACAGCCACCACCACCGCGTTTAGGGGCCTGTCTCCAAGGCCTCTTTTTAGCCCTGTCTCACCAACCCCATTTCTAGCTAGCCCCTGGCCGCCGGGCTCGAAAATAAGCCATCATCCGGTCTCCGGCCTCCTTACACTAGCTGATCTGATGGCAGCAGAGGCGGGATTCGAGATCCCTTCTCCCAGATCTATCTTTCTCTCGAAGATGTGGGTGGAACTCTTGCCGCTCGCGTTACTTGCATGTAAGACCGTTGGCCGGATAACGACGATCCCCGAGGCATTTTGAGATCATCGGTAGGCAGCGGTGCTTGACAGCGTCGACGCAAACGAGTAAGCGACGGGGTGCCGACCTGGAGAGCGAGGGGGGAGGAGGTGGTACTGTCGAGAACTGCATCGCCGGTAGCTTTCGGTAGCCGACCGAGTGCTTATGAGGCGAATTTATCAAGAAATATTAGCTCGGGTTAGCCAGGTATGCAGATAGGTGGAATCCGTTGGACGGCACGGCGACCAGCATCTACTAACCTATACCAGCAGCAATGGTAGTAATAGTAGTGCAAAAGTTTTGAGTAGGTTTGAGTGGAGCCAGCAGAAGACATCGAGCGTCGTCACGGTGACTGGCTGGTGGTGAGCAGCAAAAGGTGAGGAACACTTCCATCTAAAGAACTCTCAAAAAGCCTCAAGAAGCAGCACGAAGGACTAGAGAGGACAGCCACATGGGGATTATGTACCCTTTTTTTCACTCCCATAATCCCCAAACGTACGAACCAACATTCATTGCGTAGCGATTCCCTGTGACAGTTGGGCAAGGCGTCTGACGAGTGAAGGTAATGATTTAGCGGATAAAGTGCGTGTTATCGCTGCATTGACAAATATAATACAAGCAGACGGCGAAATGAAATGAAACTACGTTTGGATATCATGTATAGGTATTTTTTCTTGAAATATTGTATAAGAAGGATTATTCGGTTCCAACACGATGTCGACCAGTCGGTACGCTACAGCGGTAAACGATCACAGTTGATATACTTTTGAGGTTTTTTTATGTAGGTTATTCAGCATACTATAATTATTATGTAGCCATTTCAAGTACTACATACTATAACTTAACCTTTTATACCGTTTATGTGCCACTATTGTGTTCGCTTTTGGCATCAAGTGTGGCGCGGGTAAACTAGGAATTTCTTTTACGCCTCGTTTCTGAAACTGTGTTTATGAAAAAAAAACAGATAATCCAACGAGATTTATTAACATGTGGGAGAAATATCATTCTTGACAGTCGTGTTTTTTCAATGTAACCACCATCTACCGCGATCACGGCCTGAATCCAGGATTTGAACCGTTCTTGGTCCGCACACAGCTTTCTAGTAGTAAACGAACTTGGTAGGTGCAAACTACCTCAATTGCTGCTTAAATACGCCGAACATGAAAAGTTGCATCAGAATAGATTTTGTGCTGAGAGCAGACCAAGAGTCCTCAAATACGAATAGGTCAAAACGATAAAATGTTCAAAAGTCCACAAAGGCCCAAAAAGGCTAATTGCTGAAGCTTATCTAAACTACGGAATCGTAAAATACGAACTAAAGGCGACGGAGCAATTATATTAAATGGCACCATCTACTGACAGGGCCAGTATTAAGAAAACAAGTGATAACTTTATGGGTACCTTTACATTCGTAGTTTGCGATTTGTACAGAAGGCGTCGGTGTGCTATAGTCCTATTTCAGTCACAGGCGACAAGCACAGTCAAATATTAGGCGCTTGTCAAAAAACGCGATATATCAAAAAGATCTATTACATCTCAACAGGAACCTCCGAGCAAACGAAAGGCGTACCCGAATGCTACCAAACGCCGGGCATTTTAGGCGGACTCAACTTGCACCAGTCGATTGCCGCTTTGGTGAAGTAAGCAATCCTCTCGAAGTGCAGAGAGAGAGAGATCTTGTGTATACTCGTTTTTACCATTATGCAGCCGACTGTGGTGGTGCTGCTACATGTCCATAGGCTATCATCGAGCAGATGCGGCCAGTCGCGTAGGACAATTCACTAGGCCTTGATCCGTCGTTCCGTCTGGATACCGTGAGCCACGTAAAACCCTGACATCTTGGGGCCTTGTTATTTTTGTGCGTCCATAATTTCTATCGACGTTCTCTAGTGTTTCTATGAGGGGTGACTTGCTGTTCATACCGTCGACGCTGTTGTCGTTATCGTTGTGTTTCTGCTCAAGTGTTCATTGTATTAGCGGCTGTAAATGATGTTGACATGACCGTATTTTTGACAGACCTTTTTTAACCGTTCTACTACCTTATACGCAACTCAGAACCCACGCTGCTGAGATGAATACAACCTTCGTTTCGTGCTTTGTCGTCTTTCAACAAGCCTTGTGTTGTGTCCGCAACGTTGCAGATTGTTTGGAAAATATTCTGTCTCCCTCTAGTGTCGTTAATAACTCGCGGTTATTCACTGTTTTTATCGAGTTCGTTGCGTACCGTTGGTCCCCGGGGGCATCCGCCAGTATTTTTACTTCGCACAGGTACATGAAACGGTTTATGCCAGTGATACTCATAAATTCGAAGAGCATCTAGCACTTTAACGGATCAAGTTAGCTATATTTGTTACCGTAGTTATCCATATAATATGTTATATACATGGTCATTTCGCAGACTCACGCACCTCTAGACAGTATACGTTCTAGAGGTACTCACAGAAACGACAGCTGTAAACTTTCGCTAAATGAAAAAAAAAAACCCTAATACGAGAGAAAAAAAAACTATTCATATTGAAACTGGCCATCCATCGTCTCTAGACGTAGTTTAGGTAATACATGAAAGTAAGTACTAAAGTAAGCTTATCAAGACCAAATTGTTGAAAGAAACGAAAATATTGTTTGTTCTATTGATTCGAACATATCTGCAAGGCAAATGCGAGGCGAGACAGGCGCGACTTGTTGTTTCGTTGAAGTAAAGGCTGTTCTATAGATATAACACTTCGCGCATCGTCGCCGAAAACTTACTCATTAATGCGTCCAGTTTTACTTGCCGTCGTGAATCACGCAACGAAGGGCGTGTCGTATTTGTTTTGGGTTGGAAGGACAAGCCCGCAAGGCGACCGTCGAACCATTTGCGACTAGGATATACTCCGCGTGGCCCCATTACGCTGTTTTAGCCAGACGGACCGTTACTAACAACAGTTGTCGGCGCGCTAGATCGACCGCGTTCCGCGTATCATGTTTGACCGTGGCAAATACGCCGGACATTCCCTTTACGTTTTAACGGCTTATGGACGCTGCGTCGGCCATCAATAGCTTTCGCATTTTCGCACATACAATCGAAATGTGAACAGAGAGGATTCCCAATAAGTATTGCAACGGCAGTCGCCGCATAGCGACTGAGCGGCCGAAACAATATAATCGGGTTAGGACCTCTTCCAGTTTAATGTGGTAAACAGACTGGAATGGAAGATACTGTCTACCATTATGCGAATATCGCTGCTAGGGCTGGCACAATACTGTGGTCTGAGTCAAAATTCAGGCGAACAAAGCACCAGTAAAGGGTACATCGATCGTTTCCCACGGTGCTAATGGAGGCTTCCGAAGAAGTACAATAGAGAAAATTACAACGGATTGACACTGACTCACACGTAAATACTAACTGGCAGGATTAACTGATTGGGCTGGGTATACAATTGTGAAGCCTTAAGGCCTTCAAAAAGTTCTTATCTTAAAACTAAGTTATTATACTGTTTGCATAGGAGAACTATGCTTGCAGATGGTTACTGTAAATAATATTGATCGATTTTGTTTCAAGTTTCCACTAGTAGAAATCCACTTCGGTATTTTCCAGCCAGAGGCACTGTAATTTTAATATACACACACCTAACTGACACGGGTTAGGTGGCTGTGAACTTTAAGGCTTACCAAAACGGCCACTCAAGGACAATGTTTTAGGATTTTACATTATCCTGTAAATAGGTTTTAGTGTCAGTAGCCACATTTGAACGCTCTCTACGCAGTTCTTTCCCTTCATCGTGTGCCAGATTCACGTTTTCAGCTTAAGTTTAGATTACATTCACATCTATCCTATCCTTGATTACAGTCAAATAGTCAAGCAAATAGTCAAAGGGTTCTCAAATCATATATTGGTCGCAAAAACGACGGGTGGACATCATTACATAGCACTTTGTAAAGACGTTCCTTGTTCCATTGAAATTCAGAACCGTAACTTCGTTTCGTTTTCGTTCGGAGATCTGCTGGGACGGAAGACACGTTTTCAATATCTGCTTTCTCTACTCATCGGCCGACTATACATCCTTCTCGCCAACTAACGAACCGCTTTTAAAACGAATAATCAAATCATACGATTCTAGGGTTTAAACAAAAACAGGGACTGTCTGCCGTGTTGGGTCGGACTGATATAGAAACCCCACGTGACCCATCAGTCAAAGATCATCTAACACATGCATTATGATTGTCATCTGTGTGGGCCGAGCGACCATACATGCGACATAACTAATTTATTTTATGCAGTGCATGTTTTTAACCATTTATCATAAGGTAGCGATAACTTATAGGCGGTAATTAGTTGCATTCATACCAGGTCTGACATTTACATGAGCGCGCTCTTATAAAGCCTTGCACTTGTATCATGCTCGCCAAAAAGAAACTCACGCTGAGCGTTCAATTACTCAGTTGTCCCATCATTATACTGCCACGACCGATGCGTTGCCGTAACAGTAGAGTCCGCCTAAACTTGGCATGGCGACCACTGATTTCCCCATTGTCCGTCAACGTGAGGGTTGCGCTGTCTACGACTTCGTATTTCGTAAGCGAGCTTTCATTGTGCGGAATAGCGGAGACTCAAATCTGGAAAGCCCGGGCTCGAGGCCCGCGGCTCTAACTCGGACTGAAGTACGAAGCGGACCGGTTACCGGGGTGCAGTGCAAGGAGGCAGGATTTGCATTTGAATGAAACCATCACTGACATCACCGTCGTCTGCAAATACTACGTTTTCTGCTGTTTCTATTGGAGCGGCGCGTTCGAGTTGCAGTTGTAGTAATCGTAGTATATGGCCGGCGAGATTCCTTTACCTTGAGATTCTTTTTTCTGCTCCTTTCGCTCGTTTGCTAGCAGACCGAGCGATGGTCCGCTTACTTCGATGCTGAGCGGGGTCTGGTACCTATCAGCGCAAACTTTGAAACGTCTTTATAGTCCGGGAGCTGCGACGCTGCCGCCGCTTGGCCAAATTGCCGCATTTCTTTTACTCTTTCCCTATCGAAAAAGCGCCACGCCGCCTGTCGCTGCCCTCGGCAGCGTGTCCACTCACTTCGGGTGAGCTAGCCAACTAGCGAGAGATCCCCATGAGTTAGATTCGAACTTAGGACCTCCGCACGCCTTTCTCAAGACCACGCGCACCCTGTCAACGAGTACGACCATTACAGCTTAAGGTGACGATAGTGATACTTTTATTTAGTACACGCCGAGAAATTTTTTTCTCTGCGATTTCCTTGTAGTTCATGTTGCAAGGAAGCGAAGCAGAGACATGATGCTTATGGTAAAAAAGAAATCATCATTTATTCTCCCCTTTGCTGGATACTTACACAAGATTGAACGACGAAGGTATTGTATATATTGGCTAATAAACTTTCTTGAAAGTTTTTTACTACGAAATACTTCCATTCGAAGTGACTGTTCATACATGTCAAATGGATGAAGTATATCAACTCTTAGAACCTCTCTCTAGCTATTCTGTGTTTGAGGGCTGAAGCTAAGTGAGCGTGGGAGGAGACCCGTACTGATACCTCTTCAGGCACTAGGAGAGAGGTCTTATATGTATACTCCTGTTTAACGAAATCTTATAATAAAAGATGGTGTGATGAAGATCTACGTGCTTTCACCCTCCAAAAGACAAACATCGAAAACTTTGATTACAGGTTGCATATGCGTACACGGAATCCAAAAAAAGCTAACACAGGGAGTCGGCTATTTAGCAATACGTTAACCTTGCGTATATCCTCACTAGCATACAATAAAGGCATATGTCACTACATCAATGTTGGTTGGTATTAGCGGGGCGACTGGTTCGAATGAGCTCCGAAGGAACTCAAGATATAGGAGTCTATTGCCAATCGCTTTAGCAAAGGGTGCCGGTGAACGGAAGAGCTACTTCAATCTCCTAGCTGTTGCCCCTGCCAACTACCTTCATACGACGAACGACGCATCCCTTTTTCGAAAAGGCACGATATTAGAAAGATATCGTAGTATTCTACGATCCATCCCAGAAAGACGAGGCCGGCAGTGGTAGGTACCTTCAAGTGGGAGTGGTAACAGGGGGCGAGACGGGACGGCAATGAGATGGCAAGGGTACGGGAAGAGAGTGTAAGGGTGAAAATGGTGAAAATAGCACAGGATAGCGTCGTCGTTGCGTAGGTGTAAGGAAAGCTGCGGGGTATGGAGACAAAACGGGAAACTCTGACGAGTCCATATAGTAGGCCAACAGACACCCATAGGAACCGACGAACCGAGCGACAGGCAGACAGCATCCATGTAGCTCTCTGGCAGCAGGTGGGCTCTGCTTTGGTGAGTATGAATTCCATGGGCTGTGCATGTGTATGGAGTGGTATGTTGTGGGAGTAATGCATGCACGCACCCAGTGCCTGCATAAGAGCGACTCCCTGTCCAACCCCTAAAACACATATGAAGTAGTCTGTTGGCCGACTGGAGGATAAGTATTCCTAAATTTTCACTGGTTTTCGCCAATAGGGCCACCGGCTTGGCTGAGCTATGAGCTATTACTACTGCTGCTGATGTTGGCGCTGTTAAGCATCTGCAGGCTGTGGGGGCAGGGCCGCTGGCCTTTAGGCCAGCCAGCAAGATCTAGGTCTTGACGGCCCTCAACCTGATGGAGGCAGTTCGAGAGAGGAAGGGTCGACTGAGTGCGAGTTGAACATACGATGTGCGCTGGCGACGCGGATTGTCAAAGCACTCTGCTAAGTGGGTTGGAAACAGGCAAACCAGAGAAAACGAGCAAACGAAAGAAAAAGACGAAGCAAACGAACGAGCTCACGAAAAGAGACTCAAGTGTCAGCGGCGGCCGTTGAACGTCATAGGACAATGACTGTGGCTGTGAAGGGCTGTCGTCATTGTCCTATCATAGTCCTATCAACAGCAGCAGAAGGCGGAGATTCTTGAAACCGGACAATTCGCAAAATTTTATCTCTTTTCGTTCGTGTCGCTTTTATTCATTTCTGATATGTGTAGAGTATCGGTGCGGCATATGCAGGCAATGCAAAGGACATAATAAATATTTTATGAGAATTTCTATTTTTTTAATGAAGAATTAAGACAGCAACAGGCGTCAGTCAAGCAAGTATAACTGGGTTACAAATGTTCGCAGTAACTGCGCTGTTTGTTACCCCGTAGCTGCATAAATTGTCGAATGTATCCAAGTTGTTTCCACAGATATATTAAATCGCCGCTGTTCACACTCATTTCTAGATTGGTGTAGGAATAAAATGAAAACTGAAACAGCCAGAGAGAGGCAAACACTTTTAATTAACACGTTTTCCCAAAAATATGATCGTAATTCATTTCCATTTTGCACCAACCTCCTTAATAAACCTCCAGAAAATACCGAAATTTCATACTCTATGCATATTTAATTATTTTACTTCAAATTAAGATTTATTTAATTGGAAGTAAACAGTTGATTCCAATCTGAATAGATCGATTTCATTCACAGCTGTACGTATCCATTATAGCCTTACAAACTTTTTTTTCGGGCTTCCTCATCTGTCCTTGAACGCCTACAAAAGCCAACTCTACAGCTCCAGATCTCTTTTTTATCCTGTCCTTTGCCTCACTCACCATCTTTATCGCGCTGGTTTCTCCTTATGACTAACAAAGCAGCCAGCTTCTTAACCCGTGTACAGAGAAGTTTACATATTTCTCATTACGCCCGGGCGGTTGTTCCCTCCTGTTGTCGATGTCGTCGCGCACAGGCTCTCGCTCTCTCTCTCTCTCTCTCTCTCTCTCTCTCTCAGACACCCACACACGCAGACACATCCACACACTCAAAGTTTCTGCCTCTTGCAGTCGTTACCCTTTCATCCTAAAACTCAGTCCGAATTTTTCCACTCAAATTTGAATCGTGCTTCCATTCCCCGTGCTCAGCTAACTGCCGCTTCTACTACTGCTGCTGCTGCCCGCCCCTGCTGTCTGCCTTTTGCTTTCTCCGTAAGCGTCCGTGTGTCAGTCTAGCGGATTGTCTGCTTATTGCGTTGTCATAATATGTATGCAGGAGAGTAGCAGCAGTGGCTGGGTAAGAAACAGGCAGACGGGAGTGGCAGAACTAGTGGATAGAGCAGCGGCGTGTAGGGCAACGCGAATCGACAGTCTGCTATGGCAGCAGCTACAACAGCTTTCTCCATGGTCGTCTTCGTCTTAGAGCGAGGGGGTAGTGGTTCTCGTAGCACTCCGTTATACTACGTTGTAGTGCCGATCGTAGTGGCAGCAATAGTAGCAGTAGCGTTCCTGTTCTTGGGAGCACACGGAAGAGAGGAAGAGGAGAAGAACTGGCTACGGGTACCAGACGGTGACCAGACCGAGCGACTAGCTCTCTTTTTCCCGTTTCAGATAAGCGGTGGCTACGAAGCCGACTCGCTGCCCGCTGCTGACTCACTCGAACACTGAGCGAGCCGACCGAGAAGAGAGGATCGTCTTTAGGAACGGTAAAGGCGCGCGCACGGGGGAGGCGAAGCCTATGGAGATATTGCCTCCGTAGCTATGGCCGCCACTGCGTTACGATTGTCACAACCCTTTATATCCCCTTGCTTGTTCCATGCATGCCTGCCTCCCCGCGGTGCGCCCTCTTCTTAGACCGCCCCCAGTGCCTTGCTGCAGCCAACACCCCCTCTACACCCCCGCATGGTAGCATAGGCAGACCTTACTAGCTTGCGCTCGGAGCGCAAATCCACGCCCCTGACCCCAACGGGCTTAAAACTGCTGGATAGCTACGACGACCGCGAGGCCCATGATGAGAAGCCAGGGGTCTTGAGAAGACTGACCTCGGTTAGCCTACAACCATCTTTTAGCCTACTTTTTCGCCATTCTCCCTAACATCACCCCGTTTTTTTTTTAGCAAACCTTCTCTCGTCCTGCCTGTCTCTGTCTCGCTTCTCAGTGCGCCAGCAACTGCGGCGGAAGCAGCATCCGCATGAAATACTTATTCTCCGTTTCAAAAGTATCCGCAAGGCGAATCGCCGACCAAACCGACCCAAACCTGCAGCTATCTGCACTTTGCCGTGGTCGTCGTTCGAACAGGGTCGAAAGAAAAACGAGGAGAAGGCAGACGACAGAGATAAAGGCAAGGCGAGGAGACAAGGCAGGACAGAGAGAAAACGAACGACAGCCTCGGAGGGGCAGAGCGACTGGCGCGGGTTAGAACGGAGTAGAATCGGAGAAGGGGCTCGAGGTTGGAATAGGCGAAAGAGAATTTACCGAGGAAAAATCTGTCCTCAATGAAGCGCCCACTTACGAGGAAACGAAAAGAAGAAGGCTGGAGGCAAATCGACCAACCAGCGAACGCATAGCGGGCGAACAAGCTGACGGGGTGGCAGCACAAGCAGGGCTAACGCAGAGCGGGCTAGTGGAGCGGCCATAGCCTAGCGAACGGAACAAGTGAGAGAATTCTTTTTTTGTACCGGGCACAGGACCACCGCGGACCACTGAAGACGGGCTTACACTGTGACTATACTAGGGCAGCGGGTATTTTAAATGGGATGAGAGACATCAGCAGCAGGGAGACATCATCCAGACGCCCGTGCGTTAGTCAGTCACTGGCCAGCGGCAAAATAAGAATCGTAGCTCTAGTACTAGTGGGAGTAATAGCAGCAGTAACAGCAAAAGGTCTACGGTAGTATTAACAATAGTAGAAACGAAGACATGGAAGGACGAGGAAAATTTTGCAAAGAATTTGCTTGTATACTGCTACGGTGCTATAACAGTGTATATATAGACATATTTATAGGCTAAGGAAACTATAGGACTGTAGCTAGCCTGTTTCGAGACAGCTGTAACCGCATTAGAGGCTAACAATGGTTGTACAACTCGCACGTGTATTCGGTATTCGCGCGCAGACGCGCACACACACACATGGACACATTCATACGTACATGAATATATATGTGTGTTCCAGAGAGCATCGATGGGTTGTCGTCCCTTCGCAAATGGAGCACTAAGCTACCTAAGCCCACTCGCACGGTTTCTGGGACAGAAGGAAAAACTTTGACGCTACGTCACCGACTAACACGAGACGAGTTGACTGGCCGTCGTTGTTATTAGAGATGGTGGAACGACTGTATGTACGTTGAATTTAGAGTCGTAATCAGAATCATAGGAACTAGCTAAATGGGAGAAGGGATAGATTTTTCCGTATCTGAAAGGGACTCTTATTGATTAAGAGGTTTGCGGGACGAAGGAGTTACGGAGAGAAGTTAAGGTAACATTGCTACTATGTTATTAGTAGGGTACCTATAAATACGTGCGCACATCGTAATGGCTAATGTGAAACAAACGAAGGACAATTGAAATGATCTGCGGATTTCGATTCCGGCGAAATTCATTACCAAAACTAATCGAGGAAACATTTTTGTTTGCATTATAGGTATTTTCCTATATCTATATTCAATAGTATTTCGAAGGATGTACATAACAGCCGCTGTCTGGAAATGACGACGATGTGCTGCTGCATCTGCGACTCAGCGAAGTAAGCTACACGTTAGAGAAATAGTCGAGTAAATCTATATCCTACATAAGAACAAGGGGAACGCCTTGGTGTACAGAATATCAGAAACTGTTCGATAAAGAGATAATCTGGGTTACCCTATAAATAGTTTAACTCTAGAGTCATATTTATACTAATGTATGCTTATATTTATGATAAATGTAATTAAAAAGGAAAAGAGTCTAGTTAATTCCTATAATTAATTAGTTCACTGTTAGAAATATGCTAGCAACTCATTTCGTATGGTCCACTCATAGGGTCGTATTTTAGTTCTCTTCAGTTGTCCATTAAGGTCGTACAGCCAGGCACGAGAATGATTTCTTCACCAAATATACCTGATAGCATATCTCTGTGCTAGCAGTTTAGGCTCTATAGCACAAAGGCACGCATTTTTATAGCCAAAAAATGATCGGGAACCGATTAGGCCTTGATCAGTTATTAAACTCACCTAGATTATATTAACAAGTGTTGCATTCAGTGTCGCGCAGGACCAATCTGAAAAAAAGGGAACAAGAATTTTTGTTATAAGGAAGTGTCATCGTTGCAAAAGCTCGCATGAAGTCTTCTATTGCACAAGGCCACTATTATAGACAGGTTAACAGTCAACAACTTGAAAATTAGTTGTATGACGCACGCACACTAAACGTACACAGGTGCGACTAATGTGTATCGGTGTGACAATAATACGACAGAAGGACCAATAGCTAAGGACGTCTGGTCCCTCCGGTCCTGAACAAGCGTGTAAGAGTGGCTGCAGGCCATTCACCCAATAACCAAAATCGTCCGAGATCTTCCAAATCCAGTACCATGTATGGATCGTATGGAGCTAGTCTCTAGCAGAGCCTCTAAAAACATCCGCCAAATTTTTGGCGGCCACACGTATTTGTGTGTGTGCACATGATCGTCGGCGGGATGTGATCGTCCCGCCGACGATCATGTGCTATTCCTCGCTACCGTGAATCACTCATTATTGACATTGAAAATTTGGCAATGGGGCACACGACTAGATATCATCAGTATCAGCTGTCTCCTGTTGGATTGGCTATGTGAACTTAGAACTTGTGAGAAGGAACTATTCGCGTCAGATGATCGAGTTAGCAAGGAACATCATATTCACGAACAGGGCATTGGAGCGTGTTCAAAGCAGGGCAATAGATTAGAACTACCTGTACTAATTTAAGGTAAGTTGAACATTTTTGGAGGAAACCGCTTCAGCACCGATAGAAGTGGGAACTCATGGGAAGTTGGATCATTTAACTGTAATCAGTATCGTTGAAGCCGAGTCAATAGGATTTACCTCCTGAGATGTTCTGAATGAACGCGATCAGCAACAGCGTCAAAATACAATATTTATTTCAATCCTACTGTAGAGTATAATGTGCTAGTTAGCCGGTTTGCCGCTAGCAGTCACTCAAATAATATACTATATACTACCGTTGTTCTGCGTCAACGAAGTCAGTACATCGAGTGCTACTTCAATCAACAATGTAATCCCTTAGCAGGCAGAGGAAAGAAAATTTTACTTTGCGTATTTTTTTCTAGAGCGAACCAAGATAAAGGACGGTCAGCGACAAAATTGCAGCATTCGAAATTATTCCCCCACTCATCTTCATATGACGTATACGTTACGAATGAACCTGATTAATCTGTATTCGTTTTATTTTCTAATGCCACTGGTCTTAGATAGGATATGGGATCCCCGAAGTAGCTTCCTCCCCAGACAACGGGATTGAGCTGTTTGACGACAAAGACGCGTGCATTTGCTGTGACGAAATCTAAAAACGCTATCAACATTTAAGATGGAGAACAACAAGATGGTGAAAGATGGTGGTAAATGATCGCTGCGTTCAATATTAGTTCGTTACCTGTTATACACAAGCAGGGACTTAGGTTTCTAGGTGCTCAAAGCAAGCTCTCGTATTGGTACCATTTCACATAAATATGCTATGGTCTTGCATAACAATACCCGCAAAGGCTTCGTAGATCTAACGGGATACGCTGCAATACGGTTCGGGTATGAAGTGCTTATTATATATATATATATTATATGAAGTGCATTTTTATGAGCCTTTGAATACTCGAGTCTCAGTCATCAATAAATTAAATACAAACCCAAATATAATATAAGTATTGCATTTTTATGGAAACCTGGGTTCTGTTAGTATAGACTGAGACTGACCAATTTCTAGAGATGGTTCGAAGCTCGTTGAGATTGCCCTCCTAGAAACTAGTGCAACAATGAAAACAGATCTAAGTGTACTAAGACACTACCGTTATCCTGTGTGTATACTTACATAAGTAAAACATGGTTAGCGCGTACATACATGGTCTTATAACACTAAAAAGAGGGATCCTTATAAAAGAGACACAATACGCATGGTTAGGAGAGTTTGAAGACACTGGAAGCAATGGAGAACCGATTTTACATTTCAGTAAACCGTGACGTTATCAATACTGACTGTGCTGACTTTTTTTTTTAAAATTAAGCCTTGTATAATAAACGTCGAAGGCCCTATCGACGACTTCTTCTTTATAATATCAGCATATACAAACGACGTAACATCGATAGAAGCTTGAATTAATCAGTATTTACATGCAAACTAAGTTTAAATGGTTTAGGAAAAAAGTGACCCACTAAAAAAGTGCCAATTAGTCTTTGCGTCACTACTTATTGGAACTTATAATAAGGCCCTACAGTAACTAACAAATGATCCTATTGATTCCCAACAAATTTCCCCCGTAGACGTTAAAATCACGCGTGGAACATCTGCCTTGTGATTTTCAACGTTTCTCTAAAATGTACCTGAAGATAATATAGTTTTATCAGATAATATAGTGATTCCACGTGCTAGCCAACCGGTATTTTTTAAGTTGAAGGCCAAATAATAATAAGAACAGTTCGCTTTAATGGCACTGCCTGTTTTGGGCCTGTAGAGTTGCGCGTTTCCGCGTCAGAGGATTGGTCAGTCGAGTAATCTGGTCCGATACGAATGAGCTTTGAATGGGGCCTATGACAATGATGAAGAGGTGGATACGTGGTAACCAGCATGCTTTAGGTAATTTTTTTTACGTCAGTAGATCGAACGTTATTCGATAGTTACTATAGAAAATTAAGGCGGCTTCATAGTAGATTACCGAAGATTCATTAAACTTCCTCCCGCCGGTGTAGTGCTCGAAATTCGAAGAACTTATCTATACTATAGACCGACATCGGTCAATGTAAACTGAAGCAGTATTTTTCCATATTGCGACTCGGAGTAGGTTAACGAAATTGATTAGAAGTCGTGTCCAAAAATTTTTGTTTGCCTATATCCGACTAGTATCTACTGTGTAGATCTGAGCAGTCGCAAAAGGTACCGTTTAAGTCGCGATGGCGTAAGCGGTAGATAGGATGGCTGATCGTTCCGAACGAATAATCAGAACGGCTGATTGTAATACTTAAATGATATAAATCAAATATTTACAATGAATATCGTAAAGCGTAATCTTATCGTAAAAACTCAGCAAATATATCGTAACACGCCCCGTATCCGTCACGGAACGTTTCTGACGCACATTAAAGACGTATTTAATAGAGATATTTTCCTGTACGATATACTCTTGGCTGCCACTCAAGAAAATGCAATTTAGGAATATGAAGAAAAGCAATTCAATGCTCTGACTACGCAACGTATGTGTCCTAATTATATCCCTGAAATCTGCCGATGTTATGAAACGGCTCTGATTTAAGAAGGCGATCTTATCGGTAGTCAGTCGAATGTTTTCCCGGCCAGAACCTTCTACTGCTGTTTCATTGCATCAGAAACACAACAGACAACAGAGCATCAAGGAGCAGGTAATTCTGTAATAGGCACTTTGTTGCAGAGATGATTCGCGTGCTTACCTCGCTTTGGGAGTCAAGGGGCACAAACATGCCTGCTTTTCAATTATATTACTAAGTTAATACTCATCCAGCAACATCCACCGGTTGATATAGACAGAAACTGACGAAAGTTTAGCTTCAGAATAGGTAACAGACTGTGGCCTGTAGACGTGGTACGTAAAACCTAATTCAATGTTGCAACAGACACGCGAATGCTTATATTGGGAATCAATAGGATTCCGCTTCTACAAGAGTCTCCACTCGAGAAACTTTTCAATTGAAATGGCTACCATACATCAAGCTATGTGTGATAACAATGATCCGCCAGCTAGCGTACGGTCACCCGTACACCTATCTTACTTTTATGTTAGTGAATCATCATTTTATTCTAAAAATTTCGCCTGATCAGCTACGACGGACTCGTTAAAACGTCGTGGTTTTGTGATACGTTCTTTCGGATCCATCTTTCCGCACGGAACGCCATCCGAAAGGTATGTCGGATGTAAACAAGAAGGTCCCGTGCACACACATCCAGATCTGAGTGACCTTTGAACGTTGTAGACAATGTCCGTAGTAAAAGAAGGCTCATTTTGATAATAAAAAATAGACTGATTAAGGAAAATGGCTTACAAAATGAAGTACGGTGCGAGCTCCAGATGGCTTTGAAAATACCTTTATGGCCATTCGAACATCACTTAGTATCAAAATGTGTTTTCGGCTTCCGTATGGTTGACCCTTATGAGGTTGAATTATTAAGCCTAAGTATGTTGAGTAATTGACATCAGTGTTAACAGACAATATAAAGGCTCGAAAGGGGTCTTTCCTGTACTTGATTCGTCATAAAGACCAACACATAATTGTGTTCTCTGAAGTGAAGCGAGCGTCCAGCCTCCGCTACGCATTGTCAACAGTTCAGGGTTCGCGTAATAGGAAACGGTAGAAATAATCGTTCCTTCTGCAATGGCGAATCAAAGCAGACGCACATTCGGTTAATAGATAAGAGGCGACCGGAAAATGTCCAAGATGTGGCTTGGCAATGTTGGCTATTACGATGACCTACGGTATATGCCTTAGAAGTGTGTGAGAGGCTATCTATATGTTGAGATGGCAGACGTCAGTTTTACACTGAACAAAAGGAAGCTACTGAGAAGCAGACGTGTGCTTGGTTCTGAGTAGCCAGTTGGCTCCTCCGAGGAGACAGCAGGCGAAATGGCCGATCCGATGACCCTTCCTTGCTTGCTTTCAAGACGGTGGCGACGATGACGACAAGCATCGCCATCTCTCCCGATCAGAGATCTCCCGATGCCGCATCATACATATAGAGAAGAGAGATGCTAAGAACGAGCGATATGGGCGCCGCTCTTTGCGACCGACCAGAAGCGCGCCCTTGGTGACGAGCATTAGTGGTAAGCGTCGAGTTTAGTTTAGTAGTAGTGGTAGAAGTAATATGGTAGAGCGTTAGAAGCGAACGCAATAGGCAGGCAGGCAGGCAGACAGTCAGCTGGTTGTTGTTGTTGCTTTCGGGGGCCAGGAGGGGCCTCTGCGCAACTCCACAGGGCCGTGCGCTCTTCATTTCCTTCTATCCGTCAACCTACTCATAGTACTAACCAGTGCACAACGGTGCTTTTAGCAATACACTGGTATTGCTGCTAGTTAAACAAAGCACTCATTCATTGTTGGATCAGTTCGGGTCGACCAACGGCCAGTGACCAGTTTACTGGACTCCGATTCCTTTGAGACGACCATTCTCCACCCCGAGTCTTCCGGCTACCCCGTTTGACTAAATGGGCTTGTCCGAGAACGCGTCTTACCCGCTCAGACAACTGCGTTCGGTCTCACTGACTAGCGACGATGTAGTAAATAAGGGCAGCGTAGAAACGCGTTTACACATCAGCACCATACGCACAGAAAGTCTAACACACTAAAGTGAAAACGAGAGGTACAAATACCTACTGAAAACAAAATTGCCGCGCGAGATGACTTCGACCCACACGAACGTATCTCTTTGATAACATAGATATGTGAAAGTAAAGTAAATTGAGATAAGACCCTTACGAAAATTATGACAAAAGCAAGGGCAGGATGAAGCAATGAGAGAATTGCTGGGTGGTCGATTACATTGACGCGTCTCTATGATGTGTCTTAGCCAGAGGCACATTGCCATGTTAATGTATAGACATGAATATGGCAAGCGAGGAGAACGTTGAAGACCTTCATCTTAAATGTGGCGTGTGTCGTACAATTAGTAGAACACACCCTATACAAAGTCATCATCTGTACAGATGGCCGACCTAGCACGCGAGTTAAGACCATACCTTATGATATCAAATGATATATACAAATCGGTTTGATGTTGAATTTTGTTTTTCTACATCATTTGCCGATTTCGTCCCCTTCCACTGGCAGTAGATGAAAAAATAGAAAATGTAACTTGGGGCACGTTCGACGCGATGCACTTTGTTAAGTGATAGCGTGAAGTGTTCCTTACTTTATTAGTATTATCTTAATTGTTACTCGCTGCATAATTTTGATTGTAATATGTGCAGATATAATTATGACGTAAATACGAGTGTCACCAAAGCCTATTCAATATGGATCTTTTGCATTGACTACGGACTTGGTATCCAAAATAGAATAATCTATACAAACCTCTGGACTCGTCTTCTGCTTGACAACGATGCCATAAACTGTGCAGAGATAAACTGGATACCTACATGTTTTTTGTTATAGTGAGTCTGAAGAGTGGTCAGAAGGAACGCTAGACGTTACATACATCATCGAGACAAACAGATGACGTTAGTACTTGAGGTTCCTAAGTAAGTGATACTAGGGGAGGAAAAAGAACATAGCGTAGTACGAACTGCTATAGCCTGGCGGTCTGGGAGAGTCAGGCGATGAGGAAGAAAGGCCTCGCCAAGCTGGCAAGTGCGTGCGACTAGAAAGTCCGATCTGATGGAGCAGCCGGGGGTGTTTAGTGTGGATGTGGGGAACTAGTTAAAGTTTTGATGGATCACTTGTTCGCTCACTGACTGGCTCCTTCAGTAGCAGCGTTATTGGTGCCGCTACTGCCAGCCCCTGTGAGCGACGGCCACGTTCAGTTACCCTGAGCGCGCGAAAGAACCAACTGAAACAGTCGTGATAGCCAAATCACCAACAACAGCGAGCGGCAATGACGCCGTAGGGTTGGCGTCTCACATAGGAGCAGCACAGCCGTATAAGAGCTGAATGGTTTCGTATAAGAACAATTAGAAAAACTTGGTCAAATAATGATTAGTGTTAATTGACTATATGCCTAGGTGCACACCTAGTACAACCTAAAGCGTGCTTGGCTATTCTATTAGAGCGATCAAAAAAATGATAAACAAATAGATCTTCACGTAGATGTGTTTACCTGCTAGTCACATATCTGGATGCTGATACTGATCGAAGAAAAGATGCAACGAAGGTTCTATGGCCTAGTGGCCCGTTGAGCTAAGAAAGCCATTATATGGCCAGTAAATAGGTCAAATAGGTTAGAATGTAGTAGTTTCAGTTTGTGCATCTACTCCGCGGACACAGAGATGCATCCATCCGAAAAGATAACAAACACCTTATTAACGTAACCGTTCAAAACAATTCCCAAGTTTTTTTTTGCCTGAATTTTTTTTCTTTGTAATTTTCTAACTTCTGCCCTTTCCAGTTTTCTACTTTATTCTGGGCAGTGTTAGTTGCCGTGGGTTTTGTCAGTGGGGGTCATGAAAGGTCACTTTTTCGTAGGCAGTCTGTGCTATTTTGAATCGCTCGTTTGTCTCACCACGAGCTGATTGTGGCCAACGACAACATAACCATATATATGAGGATGATTTTTTCCGTTGCTTTATTAGATGTTCAATACAATAACCGAGCGACCGATCGACAAGCCAGTATTCACAGAGACGTGAAACATCACAAGTCGAATCGACGACATGACTCGTAAACCATTGGCACCGCCGACGCCATCATTAAGGCCAATGCGGGAACCAGCCATAGCACAATCCACTAGCAGCAAAGCTTTAGAAACAAATACATCGTTCGCCGGTGCTGTGGGCTGAAGCATGTGTACATAAACGACCAGTTGGCCGAAAAATTGCCTCTGGTCTATCATCACCCATCGATAGAACAGGACAGAATAGAACTGAGGAAGCTAGCTCACTACTTGTCCCAACAGCCTGTGGCCCGGCGCGGGTTACGGCCACAACGACGGCAGACATCGATCTTGTCACCTGCGGCAGCTGACAGCCGCCGCAGCACCGACGACGACAACATAACCAACCGCACTGGCATAGGCACTCCTACCATCATCACTACTAGTACCAGGACTATTCTTACAGCCATAAGCGGCGGAGGCAATGGCGGCTATACGCACACCTTAACGATGAGGATTACGCTTACTTGTCTGTCCCTCGATCTGTTTGTTTCGCTGTCTGACGTTTACCGAATTCGTTGGCGACGCGGTGAAGAGGGATTCGTTGAGGTTCATCGAAAGCTGCTATTTGTGCTATCGTGTCCTAGCGCCATCATCAATACCGTCGTCGTCATCATCATCAGTGGCATCATTTCAGCATGCTGGTAATCTGTGCGTTCCCAAGCGTTGGCCGGACACTTACGAGACATGTAGTACAGAAAGTGGTTCACGGTCTACTGATGCACACACAAAGACACAATCGTAGATACAGACAGACCACATAGATGAACGGAATCACGGTTTAACCTGAGAATGAAAACGCGACGTGTGTCGTATAATACAATATTCTGTCTCATTTCTACAGGTTCGATGATTCTGTTGACTGGTTGTCTTTAGTTCGATCGACGACGGGACTCGCATAAGAGAAATTCAAGATGGCACAAAGCGGGAGCGGAGTGAGCGTTCGGTAGCCGCTTTCATCAGGCCGATGACGACTGCTCTAGTTCTATTAACGATAGTTGGGTGAATCGGTGCTGGTCGACTAGGTGGTATCGTTTAGGCGGAAAAAAACAAGTTGAGAAATTACCTAGTTAGGCATGTACATCGTAAGTTAACCGCCGCCAGCGGGTACAATTTGCAGTTAGGTTGGGAGGGGTGAGAAAAAAGCGCGTACCCCATATGATTTACTCCGACGAGAACCACCTTGAGTAATCTAATTTGGTGAGATGAATGATATTTACACAAACGATAAGGAGTATACAAGAACACACGTAATGATCAGACAAGATTACCGCGTTATGACAACGAAACATTGCGCTGGCCAAACGCATTTGCCTTTAATAAAGACATTTGTTCTATAGGGTAATTTAAGCCCATCCGGTCCACATAGAATTGTTACTAATCGAACGTTGGTTCTTTTAGCTTACGGCTACTGTAGAACGAGTAACCTTAAGACTGCTCCTTAATGGTAGGCCGTACGCAATCACACCGGGGGCACTTAGGGTGCCGTTTACGAAAGAAGCCTCAGTAACTAAAGTACTACCTTTTAAAGATACAAGCTGATTGTTTGAATTCAAATTTTTGCAAAGCACACGCGCAGGTAGATGTCTTAGTATTCGTTTGTGAATCGAACAAGTACAGGTCCATAGACATGCTTTTTCTTTTTAGTTTACAAATATTTTCCATTATCGCTCGATCAGAATTATAGTACGATCGTGTTTCAGATCGATCCGTTACTTCAGTTTGAAACAGCGTACACTCGCAGAAAAATACATCAAGTTTATGGCAGAATTGCGGAGATTTTATTTTGATTTCCCAGTCAAAGACAGTGTTACTTCATTCGGTAAAATTCTGGCTCAAGATTACCCATTTGAAATATTATGTATTTATCACTTAATAATGGTTACTACATATAGATTCTACCACTACTCGCCAGCATTATTGGTACTGCACGCCTTCTAGCCTCCGATGTCGGAAACCCTTTTGATGATAGGCCCTATCGGATCCTCTCGGTTTAGCGACCGAGAGGTTCCGAATGACGACCCGTGCCAATGTTTGGTATTATAACCTAACATCATGCTTGGATTACGGTCACCTTCCACAACTTGATAATACGTAACACTGAACTCATATACGTGCACATAGAAGTACATTAGATAAAGATATAACTGTCCCTGATGGCGCGCAATTTCTACGTCCAGTTACATTCGACAACTACCGTCCCCTCTGCTATCTGCATTAAAACGGGCAAAGACAATCTGATGCTCCCCTTGGCATCCAACTCTCGCTACCCACGCGTGCTTAGGGCAGTTATCAGGCACTCGTACACATAATTACGGAAAGGCTATTTAATAAGTACATTTAAATAAGCTGCACGTTAGTATTATAAACCCTTTCACTACGCTAACTTAGGAGACCTCAACGTAAGAGGCCCATCTTCCCTTCGTTACCTGTCGCGCTTCTATAGAAGTTTATACAATGAAGCTGCAAATGTGTATCTGTTCGGCGAAGATGATTAATTCTGTATATTTAACCAACTGGAAAGGCTACCCTTTACCAGTCAATTGTAATTAATACGTTCATAATTTTTTCCAATGGCATTTAAAATTTGGTCCTTCTCAGGCTTCGCGGACTCGTTCACAGACGTCCTCCAGGCCTGATGTTGCACTTCGTAACCGTGTGAGGCGTTGTCTTCGTATAGAAAAGCGCGCTTGTTCACTATTTCTATCAATAACGCTGATCTTGTTGCTGCTCCTACTGCCGATCCACCACCCCATTGCCGTCGGATGCAAACAGCTGAGCGACCGATAGACCCAGTTAACAACAAGACAGTCAGCCGCTTCTGTGGCCAAAACTAGACTGAGGTATCTAGGCAGAGTAGATTGTCTTTTAGCGTGACCAGAAAGCACGGACAAAACGACATACAGATTGTAGCGTCGTATACTCTGCCCCATCGACATTATAACCATTCAGATTTTTTGGGTCGGGCGCAGTGTAGACAAGATGCGAACAATGTACTTCTATGTGACTCCAGCGACCTCAAACAAATTCGTGTTGGAAGTTGCTATAGAAAGCGATAAACTATATGGCTAAATGATACTCGATTTTGCTGTGTTCCGTGCTTTTGAGTATGTGGCGCGGGAAACTGAAACGTGTTCTAAGTGAAGTTAGCCTATTTGGTGAACGCTAGCGATGGCCGACGTTTCTTCGCACTCGATGGCCGTAAAACGATATGCAAACATGAGAGAAAACGATATAACAACGATAATTCGCCAAAGACCCACATTCGACTTGGACCACCCCTGAGTGTAAGGGCGGGCAAGGGGCACATGCATACTAAAACTTGGCTTGGGTTAGTCGAAATCTATCGTACATAACCGCATGCAAACGCATACTTATAGCCTCGATCAGATCTAGCTCAACGACGACTATTGGGGAGCGCCCACAAGACAGCTGCCTGTTACTAGACAACCTGGTCTTTAAAATCCAACATACAGCTAATGCGTCACATGAACCCATAGTGTAGTTGATAAAACGACTATACAAACAATAAGAAAAATACAAAACGCCGGAAGTATCATAGTTATGTAACAGGACAGCAACTAGGAATCGCCCCTTTAGTGGACCGCCATTATAGGCATGTACGTAACGACTTTTTCTATGTCGTTTCCTGTCGATTGTCTACCACATATTAATATGGTTAGCAGTGATCGTTAGACAATGAACTGAGAGAATTTTAGTAAGCTTTTAGGTAAGCTGTCGAAAAGAAGCCCAAATGTATTTTGGTGCTATGCGAGCTTATCGGAACGAGTATACAGTGAGCAAAAACGCAGTCAAAAAGGTATCTCGAGCATCCTTTTCTCCTTTAAAATTATAGCATGTGACATTTAGTTATGCTATAAAATAGCGGTCGCTTTACCCTGAATTTGTTTGCCACTGCCGCAAACGACGGTTAAGCCAGAACTTGTTAGTGGCTTGACAAAAGTTCAAACAGGATTGCAAGCAATTTTCTTCTCTCGAGAAAAACGGCGAGCTCCCTAAAGGGCTAGGAAAGATTAAGGTCCATGTTGCAGGATCTGGAATTGAGCTTAGCATATTTCGAGGTTCAGAAAGCCTTCAGAAGCGCGGTTCAGAAACAGAACCAATAGGTGGCAAAGATTTGGATCGTTTTTTTAATCGATTCCTAGCACCCTATTGGAAGGTACAGCTCTAACATATCGCAATGAAGAAAAGTAAACTATAGTGAAGATTTGCCAGCTTCAGTTTGTGCTCGGTCTCTTATCTGAGAAGGGAAGAAATTTCCCAAAGAACAGGTTGTTATCGGGTACGAATAACGCTTGTGGGAAATTCGCTTTATTTGGGACAAGTGTTTGTGATTCGATGCGGTCACGCTACCACGTTTATTAACTAGATACTGCGAAGAGGCTTAATCAAAATAGTTGTGATTTGGCATTGTGAAGTGCTTGAGCTTCACTGGGTGTGATGTACTGAATATGCAGCCTCATGTTTAAAAGAGACTCATTTGCCTGCCAATCAGTCTGCTTTATTGTAATGATTATTTGAATATATGTTAGTGCGATACGCGAGAAATTACAAACATCGCATACGAGCCCGGAACGCCCGTACTACTACACACAGAGGCCTCCAAAATCAGGGTACGACACAATCGAGAGCTTGTCCTGATAAGACGATCCCATCTAAGATTTGCCAGTGCTTTAGAAAACAATAGCTAGATTCATTTTGCAGGACTAATTTAGTTCTTATGGTAGTCAGAAATCCCAGTGTAGACGATTTTTGCGCCATGCTCTATGCGTAAAACCGATGTACTAATCGAACCTCTCGGTGGGGGGGGGGGGGGGAATACGCTACAGAAAATCTACTAGTTAGTAGACTTCGGCTATGCCATAACACCTGGTCATCTGTCGGTAAGAGTTGTCAGCTCGCGTTCGGAACAAACGCAATAGCAAACGGTCGACCAATAGTCAACGATGTTCTCTTATATATGACGCCTGTGACATCGTTCACATGGGATAGTCCGTCCGTGAAATAGGGTTGTTACGCACTTATAACGTAGCATTTTTCCACAGAATTGACTGAATCTGACACTCGTTTTGGTTAAAGATCAGCTTTTTTTCGCTGCCAATGTATTTCATCGAACTTCACCGGTTTCGGTCATGCCGTCTGCTGTTGCCCGCAGAGTTGGTTTGTTGATGATGGTCGATCTACGAAGCGTATAAACATTTGTTTAAGCGCATTGTATACGCAGGTAGCCTATTCTATCGAACGTCATAGGTACTAGAGTCCCTAGCACAGTGTAACGGACCAGTCTGATCCGGTCTATGCATAGATTTATGCAGGTACTAATTTTAAGGTGTAGATTTAAACCTTCAGCAGGAGAATATACATATGTACACACATATATATATATCGTAGAGGCCGAGCGGAAATACATGAGGCTAACAATACATCATCTATTTAAACATGATCCACGTGCACGTTGATGACTCAAAGCTGACCTGCATGTCGTTTTTTTGCGTTCAACCAAACCTATTAAGGTTCTATTAAGATTTAACAACCGGACCTTTCTGTATATTTTTAGTTTTTGGGTCGAATGGGAGCGATTACGATTTCTAGTAATAGTCATATGTTGCTTGCTATACTTGGGTATCGCTGAATCTCTAGATGGCTTATTTGAGCAATTTCTTGCTGTACGATGGTTTCTAATATCTAGCTCGTACTCCCTTACCTCGCTTGGTTGCATTATCCAGTCGTTGATTCCTGGAAGCCTACATCATGTGGAATATTGACTTTAATGTTTTTTCCGATTCTAACGGCTGAATTTGACCCGGCGTGAATTTTACGCGACCGAAGGCGTTGATGTACCGCTCATACAAATATATTCAGTTCAAGAAGATGCCCGTTTTGGTTTGCCACACCTAATCGTCAGTCGGCTTGGGTGGTCAAGCATTAATCGTCACTATTAAGGCTCTGGCCACTCATTATGAATCCCCTGCTGTAGCGGCTCACATCAGTCCGCAGCTCCTCGTCATCCGCTTGCTCATGCAGCAATAGCAGTTTCGCAATATCAAAAGAGGAAGAAATAGAAGCTGCGGTTAGATCCAGTGCTGACACACGCTGGCTGGCTGGCTGTCTTCGCCCCCCTGATCAGCGCCCCGCGCACCTCTTCGCCTGATCGGCTGGTCCCATCTTCGTCGGAAGCGGGTTACAGCCAAATTTTGAAGACGCCAACGAGCGTCTGATGTCAGCCACATACCAACACCACACCTAATACTATTACATGAAAGAGAGCGGATCCCAATACACAACATGCACACATACATACACGTTCAGATGCACGCCGCTGTTGCTGCCGCAGCCGCCGCCGCCGCCGCCGCTTCTCCGACCATAGCTCTGACTGTAAGCTAACGCTCGTGGACGTAATGACCCTCGGACCCTCGAAGCAAGGCTAAACCCTGCTCATCCTGTAAAATTACCATCTTTTTCGCCCTTCGCTATCCTATTTGACGTTAATCATCGTAAGATAGTCTGTACTAGCCGCGGGGACATCAGCCAGAGACGGTTTACCTGCGGCCTGGCTGTTACGAAAATGATATTGTGATTATTAGTGCATACATATATTAGCACAATGATCTGGAGTCACAGAGACAGACAGTGGTGTCGCCAGTCGTTTCGCCGGCCCGGTAATACGGACTGTGAAGTTTCCTGCCGGCAAATGGAGAGCAGGAAAAGAAGTGAACCACAACACCAAATAGACAGATGAAGACAGGAGCAAGCCATCGACAAAAATGACACCATCAATGAGATAATCACTATAGTCAATCAGTAGCAAACGCCGTGTTGGCTGTGGCACAAGTAGCGACGGCTTAGGCAAAGCGAGCGGCAGCGTTGAGGAGTGGCTAAACGAAGTAAAAAAAAAAAACGCGAAAGCCTTCATGTACGATAACGTACACAGTGAGAAAATTGGCGAAATATTCATAGATTACTTTGTAGGATAGGCGTGATCCATGTCATTGAAGCGTAGTGGTAATAATAATTATTAGTACTATTATAGTCAATAATAAGACTGTGTTTGTTTTTTTTTAACTTTTATCATTATTAGAATTGTTGTGGGTTGTATCACAAAAGCCGAAACGGGTGCCGACTGCACGGCGCAGACGGCAATGAAATCATAATTTAATAAACAAAAATTGTTTAATTCAAGCCTATCGTTACTATACAGATCTATGTTGAATGAGAGAGAAATATATAAAAAGTCGATTCATACTGGGGTCAGCTGTCCAAAGAAATGCTTAAGTCTTTCACTCTTAGGCGGATTCATTGATATGGAATCGTCCGACTCAATATTACAATGCTTCACGGATTATTACTTTTGATCCTGTCCTAATTGAGGCCGGCATAAAAATGTTTCGATGAAGTTCATCAATGCAGGGGCCAAGCCACTGAACTTGCGGAAAACATGGAACCGTAGTTAAGTGTGTGGGACAGAACCATCGTATACTTTCTCGATCGGATCAATAATATCTGGTTGGCGACGAGCCGACCGGACCAGGGAGCAATGCCTTTACAATTGTCTCATATAGTTTAAGCAAAAACGTCGAGATCGTGTAAAATAAAGATGCACATAATTGTATCGCATGTCCGTCCGTACGTAAAATAAAGGTCGAAGTTATGACAGTGCCGTTGATGTCTATGTGACCTGCGGATAGGTGCTCTTAAACTCAAAATCAAAGCTAGATACACGATAAAGTTTCTGCCCGGTCCCGCCGTGATACCCAGCATTCACGTACCCTACTTTCTGTCTAGATTAA
This sequence comes from Varroa destructor, assembly GCF_002443255.2. Classification (NCBI taxonomy): domain Eukaryota; kingdom Metazoa; phylum Arthropoda; class Arachnida; order Mesostigmata; family Varroidae; genus Varroa; species Varroa destructor. The sequence continues at coordinate 40,118,599 of NW_019211456.1, read as the reverse complement.
TCTATGACAAAACGGGTTGCTATGGGGACTATCGTCTTTATCCTTAACCTTTCAATAAACCCTTAGGTACGCGCATAAATCGGATAATAGTAAATTACCCAGATCTAATAACTACTTTACTATAGATCTGCTACAGCGTAGAATCTCGAAAAACGTAACCAGGGATGAACAGACGCGTACGTCATCGACGAACAGGCTCAACCGAAAGAACGACTTTTAATGATGCAATGACTCAGCAAAACAAAAAATGCCCATACTCAACTTTACGGCCTGTATGTATGATGATAGTAGATAAATATTTCATATACGGAAAGCTCATTTGAACTAGAGAAGAGTTAATGAAGATCACACCCACGTATACTCTCAACGAACATCAAACCCGGGAAATTGCTCTGCGTCTTTTTTGATAGCTATTAGTTTGGTGGTCACCCTTGCATCAGTCTGAAACGCCGTTCAAAAGAAGATTAATTAAGTTCGTAATAAAGACGAAAGAATTGAAAATCAATAAACTTGTTTCATGCTAAACTAAAGATCAGGGTGTCAATAATAAATTAAGTATTCAACAATCAGGGCCTTATCAGGCCGGGCCTCCTGAACAGTATTTGGCAAATAATCGAATTCAGCTCTAAAGCGGCTACAGTCGTTCCTTTGGTAGCGGCCAATATGTCTTGATTACAAGTAGAACGTGTTCACTGCAAGATAACTCTAGTACGAAACAGGTACACATTTCCGTCGCATCACCATTTATATATCAGAACCTAAGGAAATAATATAAAAAAAAGCATCTCTTATACTATAATAAGATATTATACTAAGTACTTACGGCTTTGATGAAAAGTAACACCATAAATAATAGTTTTCAACCGAGCAATCATCATGGATTGTACCTAGGCGTACGTGTTTGAAGCAGAATTGTACTATTGTAAGTTTAAATGCAATTAATGCAAACTTTATCAAGACTATACCAATATAGTAGTTGTTACCTAAAATATAACAACAATGGCCGACGGAATAT